>NC_068454.1:5725296-5781956 GCF_023373465.1 Oncorhynchus keta | reverse complement strand
ACATGATTTCTGCTGAATGTGGTGTAGGATAGACAGTATGAAACATGATTTCTGCTGAATGTGGTGTAGGATAGACAGTATGAAACATGATTTCTGCTGAATGTGGTGTAGGATAGACAGTATGAAACATGATTTCTGCTGAATGTGGTGTAGGATAGACAGTATGAAACATGATTTCTGCTGAATGTGGTGTAGGATAGACAGTATGAAACATGATTTCTGCTGAATGTGGTGTAGGATAGACAGTATGAAACATGATTTCTGCTGAATGTGGTGTAGGATAGACAGTATGAAACATGATTTCTGCTGAATGTGGTGTAGGATAGACAGTATGAAACATGATTTCTGCTGAATGTGGTGTAGGATAGACAGTATGAAACATGATTTCTGCTGAATGTGGTGTAGGATAGACAGTATGAAACATGATTTCTGCTGAATGTGGTGTAGGATAGACAGTATGAAAACATGATTTCTGCTGAATGTGGTGTAGGATAGACAGTATGAAACATGATTTCTGCTGAATGTGGTGTAGATAGACAGTATGAAACATGATTTCAAGGAATGTGGTGTAGGATAGACAGTATGAAACATGATTTGAATGGTGTAGGATAGACAGTGAAACATGATTTCTGGCCGCTGAACGTGGTGTAGGATAGACAGTATGAAACATGATTTCACAACGAATGGTGCAGGATAGACAGTAAGAAACATGATTTCGGGCTGAATGTGGTGTAGGATAGACAGTAAGAAACACTTGAACGTGGTGTAGGATAGACAGCATGAAACATGACTCTGAACGTGGTGCAGGATAGACAGCATGAAACATGATCAGCTGAATGTGGTGTAGATAGACAGTATGAAACATGATTTCGCTGAATGTGGTGTAGGATAGACAGTATGAAACATGGATTTCTGCTGAATGGTGTAGGATAGACAGTATGAAACATGATTTCTGCTGAATGTGGTGTAGGATAGACAGTATGAAACATGATTTCTGCTGAATGTGGTAGAATGAGGATAGACAGTATGAAACATGATTCTGCTGAATGTGGTGTAGGATAGACAGTATGAAACATGATTTCTGCTGAATGTGGTGTAGGATAGACAGTATGAAACATGATTTCTGCTGAATGTGGTGTAGGATAGACAGTATGAAACATGATTTCTGCTGAATGTGATGTAGGATAGACAGTATGAAACGTGATTTCTGCTGAATGTGGTGTAGGATAGACAGTATGAAACATGATTTCTGCTGAATGTGGTGTAGGATAGACAGTATGAAACATGATTTCTGCTGAATGTGGTGTAGGATAGACAGTATGAAACATGATTTCTGCTGTGGTGTAGGATAGACAGTATGAAACATGATTTCTGCTGAATGTGGTGTAGGATAGACAGTATGAAACATGATTTCTGCTGAATGTGGTGTAGGATAGACAGTATGAAACATGATTTCTGCTGAATGTGGTGTAGGATAGACAGTATGAAACATGATTTCTGCTGAATGTGGTGTAGGATAGACAGTACAGATAAGAAGACAGTATGAAACATTTCTGCTGAATGTGGTGTAGGATAGACAGTATGAAACATGATTTCTGCTGAATGTGGTGTAGGATAGACAGTTCCTGCTGAATGAAACATGAAACATGATTTCTGCTGAATGTGGTGTAGGATATGAAACATGATTTCTGCTGATGAAACATGATTTCTGCTGAATGTGGTGTAGGATAGACAGTATGAAACATGATTTCTGCTGAATGTGGTGTAGGATAGACAGTATGAAACATGATTTCTGCTGAATGTGGTGTAGGATAGACAGTATGAAACATGATTTCTGCTGAATGTGGTGTAGGATAGACAGTATGAAACATGATTCCTGCTGAATGTGGTGTAGGATAGACAGTATGAAACATGATTTTCTGCTGAATGTGGTGTAGGATAGACAGTATGAAACATGATTTCTGCTGAATGTGGTGAAGGATAGACAGTATGAAACATGATTTCTGCTGAATGTGGTGTAGGATAGACAGTATGAAACATGATTTCTGCTGAATGTGGTGTAGGATAGACAGTATGAAACATGATTTCTGCTGAATGTGGTGTAGAATGTAAGAAACGTGTTTCTGCTTAGGATGCAGACAGTATGAAACATGATTTCTGCTGAATGTGGTGTAGGATAGACAGTATGAAACATGATTTCTGCTGAATGTGGTGTAGGATAGACAGTACATGATTTCTGCTGAATGTGGTGTAGGATAGAAACATGATTTCTGCTGAATGTGTGTAGGATAGACAGTAAGAAACATGATTTCTGCTGAATGTGGTGTAGGATAGACAGTATGAAACATGATTTCTGCTGAATGTGGTGTAGGATAGACAGTATGAAACATGATTTCTGCTGAATGTGGTGTAGGATAGACAGTATGAAACGTGATTTCTGCTGAATGTGGTGTAGGATAGACAGTATGAAACATGATTTCTGCTGAATGTGGTGTAGGATAGACAGTATGAAACATGATTTCTGCTGAATGTGGTGTAGGATAGACAGTAAGAAACATGATTTCTGCTGAATGTGGTGTAGGATAGACAGTATGAAACATGATTTCTGCTGAATGTGGTAGACAGGAAACATATTTCTGCTGAATGTGGTGTAGGATAGACAGTATGAAACATGATTTCTGCTGAATGTGGTGTAGGTATAGACAGAATGTGGTGATGAAATGAAACATGATTTCTGCTGAATGTGGTGTAGGATACACAGTATGCTAAGAAACGTGATTTCTGCTGAATGTGGTGTAGGATAGACAGTATGAAACATGATTTCTGCTGAATGTGGTGTAGGATAGACAGTATGAAACATGATTTCTGCTGAATGTGGTGTAGGATAGACAGTATGAAACATGATTTCTGCTGAATGTGGTGTAGGATAGACAGTATGAAACATGATTTCTGCTGAATGTGGTGTAGGATAGACAGTATGAAACATGATTTCTGCTGAATGTGGTGTAGGATAGACAGTATGAAACATGATTTCTGCTGAATGTGGTGTAGGATAGACAGTATGAAACATGATTTCTGCTGAATGTGGTGTAGGATAGACAGTATGAAACATGATTTCTGCTGAATGTGGTGTAGGATAGACAGTATGAAACATGATTTCTGCTGAATGTGGTGTAGGATAGACAGTATGAAACATGATTTCTGCTGAATGTGGTGTAGGATAGACAGTATGAAACATGATTTCTGCTGAATGTGGTGTAGGATAGACAGTATGAAACATGATTTCTGCTGAATGTGGTGTAGGATAGACAGTATGAAACATGATTTCTGCTGAATGTGGTGTAGGATAGACAGTATGAAACATGATTTCTGCTGAATGTGGTGTATTTCTGCTGAATGTGGTGAAGGATAGACAGTATGAAACATGATTTCTGCTGAATGTGGTATAGAAACATGATTTCTGCTGAATGTGGTGTAGGATAGACAGTATGAAACATGATTTCTGCTGAATGTGGTGTAGGATAGACAGTATGAAACATGATTTCTGCTGAATGTGGTGAAGGATAGACAGTATGAAACATGATTTCTGCTGAATGTGGTGTAGGATAGACAGTATGAAACATGATTTCTGCTGAATGTGGTGTAGGATAGACAGTATGAAACATGATTTCTGCTGAATGTGGTGTAGATAGACAGTATGAAACATGATTTCTGCTGAATGTGGTGTAGGATAGACAGTATGAAACATGATTTCTGCTGAATGTGGTGTAGGATAGACAGTATGAAACATGATTTCTGCTGAATGTGGTGTAGGATAGACAGTATGAAACATGATTTCTGCTGAATGTGGTGTAGGATAGACAGTATGAAACATGAAACATGATTTTCTGCTGAATGTGGTGTAGGATAGACAGTATGAAACATGATTTCTGCTGAATGTGGTGTAGGATAGACAGTATGAAACATGATTTCTGCTGAATGTGGTGTAGGATAGACAGATTTCTGCTGATGAAACATGATTTTCTGCTGAATGTGGTGTAGGATAGACAGTAGAAACATGATTTCTGCTGAATGTGGTGGATAGACAGTATGAAACATGATTTCTGCTGAATGTGGTGTAGGATAGACAGTATGAAACAATGTGGTGTAGGATAGACAGTATGAAACATTTCTGCTGAATGTGGTGTAGGATAGACAGTATGAAACATGATTTCTGCTGAATGTGGTGTAGGATAGACAGTATGATTTCTGCTGAATGTGGTGATTTGATTTCTGCTGAATGTGGTGTAGGATAGACAGTATGAAACATGATTTCTGCTGAATGTGGTGTAGGATTTCTGACAGTATGAAACATGATTTCTGCTGAATGTGGTGTAGGATAGACAGTATGAAACATGATTTCTGCTGAATGTGGTGTAGGATAGACAGTATGAAACATGATTTCTGCTGAATGTGGTGTAGGATAGACAGTATGAAACATGATTTCTGCTGAATGTGGTGGTAGGATAGACAGTATGAAACATGATTTCTGCTGAATGTGGTGTAGGATAGACAGTATGAAACATGATTTCTGCTGAATGTGGTGTAGGATAGACAGTATGAAACATGATTTCTGCTGAATGATTTCATGATTTCTGCTGAATGTGGTGTAGGATAGACAGTATGAAACATGATTTCTGCTGAATGTGGTGTAGGATAGACAGTATGAAACATGATTTCTGCTGAATGTGGTGTAGGATAGACAGTATGAAACATGATTTCTGCTGAATGTGGTGTAGGATAGACAGTATGAAACATGATTTCTGCTGAATGTGGTGTAGGATAGACAGTATGAAACATGATTTCTGCTGAATGTGGTGTAGGATAGACAGTATGAAACATGATTTCTGCTGAATGTGGTGTAGGATAGACAGTATGAAACATGATTTCTGCTGAATGTGGTGTAGGATAGACAGTATGAAACATGATTTCTGCTGAATGTGGTGTAGGATAGACAGTATGAAACATGATTTCTGCTGAATGTGGTGTAGGATAGACAGTATGAAACATGATTTCTGCTGAATGTGGTGTAGGATAGACAGTATGAAACATGATTTCTGCTGAATGTGGTGTAGGATAGACAGTATGAAACATGATTTCTGCTGAATGTGGTGTAGGATAGACAGTATGAAACATGATTTCTGCTGAATGTGGTGTAGGATAGACAGTATGAAACATGATTTCTGCTGAATGTGGTGTAGGATAGACAGTATGAAACATGATTTCATGATTTCTGAAACTGAATGTGGTGTAGGATAGACAGTATGAAACATGATTTCTGCTGAATGTGGTGTAGGACAGTAGAAAACAGTATGAAACAGTATGATTTCTGCTGAATGTGGTGTAGGATAGACAGTATGAAACATGATTTCTGCTGAATGTGGTGTAGGATGACAGTATGAAACATGATTTCTGCTGAATGTGGTGTAGGATAGACAGTATGAAACATGATTTCTGCTGAATGTGGTGTAGGATAGACAGTATGAAACATGATTTCAGTAGGATAGACAGTATGAAACATGATTTCTGCTGAATGTGGTGTAGGATAGACAGTATGAAACATGATTTCTGCTGAATGTGGTGTAGGATAGACAGTATGAAACATGATTTCTGCTGAATGTGGTGTAGGATAGACAGTATGAAACATGATTTCTGCTGAATGTGGTGTAGGATAGACAGTATGAAACATGATTTCTGCTGAATGTGGTGTAGGATAGACAGTATGAAACATGATTTCTGCTGAATGTGGTGTAGGATAGACAGTATGAAACATGATTTCTGCTGAATGTGGTGTAGGATAGACAGTATGAAACATGATTTCTGCTGAATGTGGTGTAGGATAGACAGTATGAAACATGATTTCTGCTGAATGTGGTGTAGGATAGACAGTAGAAACAGTATGAAACATGATTTCTGCTGAATGTGGTGTAGGATAGACAGTATGACATGATTTCATGAATTTCTGCTGAAACATGATTTCCTGCTGAATGTGGTGTAGGATAGACAGTATGAAACATGATTTCTGCTGAATGTGGTGTAGGATAGACAGTATGAAACATGATTTCTGCTGAATGTGGTGTAGGATAGACAGTATGAAACATGATTTCTGCTGAATGTGGTGTAGGATAGACAGTATGAAACATGATTTCTGCTGAATGTGGTGTAGGATAGACAGTATGAAACATGATTTCTGCTGAATGTGGTGTAGGATAGACAGTATGAAACATGATTTCTGCTGAATGTGGTGTAGGATAGACAGTATGAAACATGATTTCTGCTGAATGTGGTGTAGGATAGACAGTATGAAACATGATTTCTGCTGAATGAAGACAGTATGAAACATGATTTCTGCTGAATGTGGTGTAGGATAGACAGTATGAAACATGATTTCTGCTGAATGTGGTGTAGGATAGACAGTATGAAACATGATTTCTGCTGAATGTGGTGTAGGATAGACAGTATGAAACATGATTTCTGCTGAATGTGGTGTAGGATAGACAGTATGAAACATGATTTCTGCTGAATGTGGTGTAGGATAGACAGTATGAAACATGATTTCTGCTGAATGTGGTGTAGGATAGACAGTATGAAACATGATTTCTGCTGAATGTGGTGTAGGATAGACAGTATGAAACATGATTTCTGCTGAATGTGGTGTAGGATAGACAGTATGAAACATGATTTCTGCTGAATGTGGTGTAGGATAGACAGTATGAAACATGATTTCTGCTGAATGTGGTGTAGGATAGACAGTATGAAACATGATTTCTGCTGAATGTGGTGTAGGATAGACAGTATGAAACATGATTTCTGCTGAATGTGGTGTAGGATAGACAGTATGAAACATGATTTCTGCTGAATGTGGTGTAGGATAGACAGTATGAAACATGATTTCTGCTGAATGTGGTGTAGGATAGACAGTATGAAACATGATTTCTGCTGAATGTGGTGTAGGATAGACAGTATGAAACATGATTTCTGCTGAATGTGGTGTAGGATATGACAGATTTCTGCTACGAATGAAACATGATTTTCTGCTGAATGTGGTGTAGGATAGACAGTATGAAACATGATTTCTGCTGAATGTGGTGTAGGATAGACAGTATGAAACATGATTTCTGCTGAATGTGGTGTAGGATAGACAGTATGAAACATGATTTCTGCTGAATGTGGTGTAGGATAGACAGTATGAAACATGATTTGCTGAATGTGGTGTAGGAAGACAGTATGAAACATGATTTCTGCTGAATGTGGTGTGGTATGAAACATGATTTCTGCTGAATGTGGTGGATAGACAGTATGAAACATGATTTCTGCTGAATGTGGTGTAGGATAGACAGTATGAAACATGATTTCTGCTGAATGTGGTGAAGGATAGACAGTATGAAACATGATTTCTGCTGAATGTGGTGAAGGATAGACAGTATGAAACATGATTTCTGCTGAATGTGGTGTAGGATAGACAGTATGAAACATGATTTCTGCTGAATGTGGTGTAGGATAGACAGTATGAAACATGATTTCTGCTGAATGTGGTGTAGGATAGACAGTATGAAACATGATTTCTGCTGAATGTGGTGTAGGATAGACAGTATGAAACATGATTTCTGCTGAATGTGGTGTAGGATAGACAGTATGAAACATGATTTCTGCTGAATGAGGATAGACAGTATGAAACATGATTTCTGCTGAATGTGGTGTAGGATAGACAGTATGAAACATGATTTCTGCTGAATGTGGTGTAGGATAGACAGTATGAAACATGATTTCTGCTGAATGTGGTGTAGGATAGACAGTATGAAACATGATTTCTGCTGAATGTGGTGTAGGATAGACAGTATGAAACATGATTTCTGCTGAATGTGGTGTAGGATAGACAGTATGAAACATGATTTCTGCTGAATGTGGTGTAGGATAGACAGTATGAAACATGATTTCTGCTGAATGTGGTGTAGGATAGACAGTATGAAACATGATTTCTGCTGAATGTGGTGTAGGATAGACAGTATGAAACATGATTTCTGCTGAATGTGGTGTAGGATAGACAGTATGAAACATGATTTCTGCTGAATGTGGTGTAGGATGTATGAAACATGATTTCTGCTGAATGTGGTGTAGGATAGACAGTATGAAACATGATTTCTGCTGAATGTGGTGTAGGATAGACAGTATGAAACATGATTTCTGCTGAATGTGGTGTAGGATAGACAGTATGAAACATGATTTCTGCTGAATGTGGTGTAGGATAGACAGTATGAAACATGATTTCTGCTGAATGTGGTGTAGGATAGACAGTATGAAACATGATTTCTGCTGAATGTGGTGTAGGATAGACAGTATGAAACATGATTTCTGCTGAATGTGGTGTAGGATAGATATGACAGATTTCTGCTGAATGAAACATGAAACATGATTTCTGCTGAATGTGGTGTAGGATAGACAGTTTCTGCTGAATGAAACATGATGATTTCTGCTGAATGTGGTGTAGGATAGACAGTATGAAACATGATTTCTGCTGAATGTGGTGTAGGATAGACAGTATGAAACATGATTTCTGCTGAATGTGGTGTAGGATAGACAGTATGAAACATGATTTCTGCTGAATGTGGTGTAGGATAGACAGTATGAAACATGATTTCTGCTGAATGTGGTGTAGGATAGACAGTATGAAACATGATTTCTGCTGAATGTGGTGTAGGATAGATGATTTCAGTATGAAAAACATGATTTCTGCTGAATGTGGTGTAGGATAGACAGTATGAAACATGATTTCTGCTGAATGTGGTGTAGGATAGACAGTATGAAACATGATTTCTGCTGAATGTGGTGTAGGATAGACAGTATGAAACATGATTTCTGCTGAATGTGGTGTAGGATAGACAGTATGAAACATGATTTCTGCTGAATGTGGTGTAGGATAGACAGTATGAAACATGATTTCTGCTGAATGTGGTGTAGGATAGACAGTATGAAACATGATTTCTGCTGAATGTGGTGTAGGATAGACAGTATGAAACATGATTTCTGCTGAATGTGGTGTAGGATAGACAGTATGAAACATGATTTCTGCTGAATGTGGTGTAGGATAGACAGTATGAAACATGATTTCTGCTGAATGTGGTGTAGGATAGACAGTATGAAACATGATTTCTGCTGAATGTGGTGTAGGATAGACAGTATGAAACATGATTTCTGCTGAATGTGGTGTAGGATAGACAGTATGAAACATGATTTCTGCTGAATGTGGTGTAGGATAGACAGTATGAAACATGATTTCTGCTGAATGTGGTGTAGGATAGACAGTATGAAACATGATTTCTGCTGAATGTGGTGTAGGATAGACAGTATGAAACATGATTTCTGCTGAATGTGGTGTAGGATAGACAGTATGAAACATGATTTCTGCTGAATGTGGTGTAGGATAGACAGTATGAAACATGATTTCTGCTGAATGTGGTGTAGGATAGACAGTATGAAACATGATTTCTGCTGATGATTTCTGCTGAATGTGGTGTAGGATAGACAGTATGAAACATGATTTCTGCTGAATGTGGTGTAGGATAGACAGTATGAAACATGATTTCTGCTGAATGTGGTGTAGGATAGACAGTATGAAACATGATTTCTGCTGAATGTGGTGTAGGATAGACAGTATGAAACATGATTTCTGCTGAATGTGGTGTAGGATAGACAGTATGAAACATGATTTCTGCTGAATGTGGTGTAGGATAGACAGTATGAAACATGATTTCTGCTGAATGTGGTGTAGGATAGACAGTATGAAACATGATTTCTGCTGAATGTGGTGTAGGATAGACAGTATGAAACATGATTTCTGCTGAATGTGGTGTAGGATAGACAGTATGAAATGTGGTGTAGGATAGACATGATTTTCTGCTGAATGTGGTGTAGGATAGACAGTATGAAACATGATTTCTGCTGAATGTGGTGTAGGATAGACAGTATGAAACATGATTTCTGCTGAATGTGGTGTAGGATAGACAGTATGAAACATGATTTCTGCTGAATGTGGTGTAGGATAGACAGTATGAAACATGATTTCTGCTGAATGTGGTGTAGGATAGACAGTATGAAACATGATTTCTGCTGAATGTGGTGTAGGATAGACAGTATGAAACATGATTTCTGCTGAATGTGGTGTAGGATAGACAGTATGAAACATGATTTCTGCTGAATGTGGTGTAGGATAGACAGTATGAAACATGATTTCTGCTGAATGTGGTGTAGGATAGACAGTATGAAACATGATTTCTGCTGAATGTGGTGTAGGATAGACAGTATGAAACATGATTTCTGCTGAATGTGGTGTAGGATAGACAGTATGAAACATGATTTCTGCTGAATGTGGTGTAGGATAGACAGTATGAAACATGATTTCTGCTGAATGTGGTGTAGGATAGACAGTATGAAACATGATTTCTGCTGAATGTGGTGTAGGATAGACAGTATGAAACATGATTTCTGCTGAATGTGGTGTAGGATAGACAGTATGAAACATGATTTCTGCTGAATGTGGTGTAGGATAGACAGTATGAAACATGATTTCTGCTGAATGTGGTGTAGGATAGACAGTATGAAACATGATTTCTGCTGAATGTGGTGTAGGATAGACAGTATGAAACATGATTTCTGCTGAATGTGGTGTAGGATAGACAGTATGAAACATGATTTCTGCTGAATGTGGTGTAGGATAGACAGTATGAAACATGATTTCTGCTGAATGTGGTGTAGGATAGACAGTATGAAACATGATTTCTGCTGAATGTGGTGTAGGATAGACAGTATGAAACATGATTTCTGCTGAATGTGGTGTAGGATAGACAGTATGAAACATGATTTCTGCTGAATGTGGTGTAGGATAGACAGTATGAAACATGATTTCTGCTGAATGTGGTGTAGGATAGACAGTATGAAACATGATTTCTGCTGAATGTGGTGTAGGATAGACAGTATGAAACATGATTTCTGCTGAATGTGGTGTAGGACAGTATGAAACATGATTTCTGCTGAATGTGGTGTAGGATAGACAGTATGAAACATGATTTCTGCTGAATGTGGTGTAGGATAGACAGTATGAAACATGATTTCTGCTGAATGTGGTGTAGGATAGACAGTATGAAACATGATTTCTGCTGAATGTGGTGTAGGATAGACAGTATGAAACATGATTTCTGTGAATGTGGTGTAGGATAGACAGTATGAAACATGATTTCTGCTGAATGTGGTGTAGGATAGACAGTATGAAACATGATTTCTGCTGAATGTGGTGTAGGATAGACAGTATGAAACATGATTTCTGCTGAATGTGGTGTAGGATAGACAGTATGAAACATGATTTCTGCTGAATGTGGTGTAGGATAGACAGTATGAAACATGATTTCTGCTGAATGTGGTGTAGGATAGACAGTATGAAACATGATTTCTGCTGAATGTGGTGTAGGATAGACAGTATGAAACATGATTTCTGCTGAATGTGGTGTAGGATAGACAGTATGAAACATGATTTCTGCTGAATGTGGTGTAGGATAGACAGTATGAAACATGATTTCTGCTGAATGTGGTGTAGGATAGACAGTATGAAACATGATTTCTGCTGAATGTGGTGTAGGATAGACAGTATGAAACATGATTTCTGCTGAATGTGGTGTAGGATAGACAGTATGAAACATGATTTCTGCTGAATGTGGTGTAGGATAGACAGTATGAAACATGATTTCTGCTGAATGTGGTGTAGGATAGACAGTATGAAACATGATTTCTGCTGAATGTGGTGATTTCTGCTGAATAGGAGTGAGGATAGACAGTATGAAACATGATTTCTGCTGAATGTGGTGTAGGATAGACAGTATGAAACATGATTTCTGCTGAATGTGGTGTAGGATAGACAGTATGAAACATGATTTCTGCTGAATGTGGTGTAGGATAGACAGTATGAAACATGATTTCTGCTGAATGTGGTGTAGGATAGACAGTATGAAACATGATTTCTGCTGAATGTGGTGTAGGATAGACAGTTTCTGAAACATGATTTCTGCTGAATGTGGTGTAGGATAGACAGTATGAAACATGATTTCTGCTGAATGTGGTGTAGGATAGACAGTATGAAACATGATTTCTGCTGAATGTGGTGTAGGATTTCTGCTGAGACAGTATGAAACATGATTTCTGCTGAATGTGGTGTAGGATAGACAGTATGAAACATGATTTCTGCTGAATGTGGTGTAGGATAGACAGTATGAAACATGATTTCTGCTGAATGTGGTGTAGGATAGACAGTATGAAACATGATTTCTGCTGAATGTGGTGTAGGATAGACAGTATGAAACATGATTTCTGCTGAATGTGGTGTAGGATAGACAGTATGAAACATGATTTCTGCTGAATGTGGTGTAGGATAGACAGTATGAAACATGATTTCTGCTGAATGTGGTGTAGGATAGACAGTATGAAACATGATTTCTGCTGAATGTGGTGTAGGATAGACAGTATGAAACATGATTTCTGCTGAATGTGGTGTAGGATAGACAGTATGAAACATGATTTCTGCTGAATGTGGTGTAGGATAGACAGTATGAAACATGATTTCTGCTGAATGTGGTGTAGGATAGACAGTATGAAACATGATTTCTGCTGAATGTGGTGTAGGATAGACAGTAAGAAACGTGATTTCTGCTGAATGTGGTGTAGGATAGACAGTATGAAACATGATTTCTGCTGAATGTGGTGTAGGATAGACAGTATGAAACATGATTTCTGCTGAATGTGGTGTAGGATAGACAGTATGAAACATGATTTCTGCTGAATGTGGTGTAGGATAGACAGTATGAAACATGATTTCTGCTGAATGTGGTGTAGGATAGACAGTATGAAACATGATTTCTGCTGAATGTGGTGTAGGATAGACAGTATGAAACATGATTTCTGCTGAATGTGGTGTAGGATAGACAGTATGAAACATGATTTCTGCTGAATGTGGTGTAGGATAGACAGTATGAAACATGATTTCTGCTGAATGTGGTGTAGGATAGACAGTATGAAACATGATTTCTGCTGAATGTGGTGTAGGATAGACAGTATGAAACATGATTTCTGCTGAATGTGGTGTAGGATAGACAGTATGAAACATGATTTCTGCTGAATGTGGTGTAGGATAGACAGTATGAAACATGATTTCTGCTGAATGTGGTGTAGGATAGACAGTATGAAACATGATTTCTGCTGAATGTGGTGTAGGATAGACAGTATGAAACATGATTTCTGCTGAATGTGGTGTAGGATAGACAGTATGAAACATGATTTCTGCTGAATGTGGTGTAGGATAGACAGTATGAAACATGATTTCTGCTGAATGTGGGATGTAGGATAGATGAAACATGATTTCAGTATGAAACATGATTTCTGCTGAATGTGGTGTAGGATAGACAGTATGAAACATGATTTCTGCTATGAATGTGGTGTAGGATAGACAGTATGAAACATGATTTCTGCTGAATGTGGTGTAGGATAGACAGTATGAAACATGATTTCTGCTGAATGTGGTGTAGGATAGACAGTATGAAACATGATTTCTGCTGAATGTGGTGTAGGATAGACAGTATGAAACATGATTTCTGCTGAATGTGGTGTAGGATAGACAGTATGAAACATGATTTCTGCTGAATGTGGTGTAGGATAGACAGTATGAAACATGATTTCTGCTGAATGTGGTGTAGGATAGACAGTATGAAACATGATTTCTGCTGAATGTGGTGTAGGATAGACAGTATGAAACATGATTTCTGCTGAATGTGGTGTAGGATAGACAGTATGAAACATGATTTCTGCTGAATGTGGTGTAGGATAGACAGTATGAAACATGATTTCTGCTGAATGTGGTGTAGGATAGACAGTATGAAACATGATTTCTGCTGAATGTGGTGTAGGATAGACAGTATGAAACATGATTTCTGCTGAATGTGGTGTAGGATAGACAGTATGAAACATGATTTCTGCTGAATGTGGTGTAGGATAGACAGTATGAAACATGATTTCTGCTGAATGTGGTGTAGGATAGACAGTATGAAACATGATTTCTGCTGAATGTGGTGTAGGATAGACAGTATGAAACATGATTTCTGCTGAATGTGGTGTAGGATAGACAGTATGAAACATGATTTGCTGAATGTGGTGTAGGATAGACAGTATGAATGATTTCTGCTGAATGTGGTGTAGGATAGACAGTATGAAACATGATTTCTGCTGAATGTGGTGTAGGATAGACAGTATGAAACATGATTTCTGCTGAATGTGGTGTAGGATAGACAGTATGAAACATGATTTCTGCTGAATGTGGTGTAGGATAGACAGTATGAAACATGATTTCTGCTGAATGTGGTGTAGGATAGATTTCTGCTGAATGTAGGATAGACAGTATGAAACATGATTTCTGCTGAATGTGGTGTAGGATAGACAGTATGAAACATGATTTCTGCTGAATGTGGTGTAGGATAGACAGTATGAAACATGATTTCTGCTGAATGTGGTGTAGGATAGACAGTATGAAACATGATTTCTGCTGAATGTGGTGTAATAGACAGTGAAACATGATTTCTGCTGAATGTGGTGTAGGATAGACAGTATGAAACATGATTTCTGCTGAATGTGGTGTAGGATAGACAGTATGAAACATGATTTCTGCTGAATGTGGTGTAGGATAGACAGTATGAAACATGATTTCTGCTGAATGTGGTGTAGGATAGACAGTATGAAACATGATTTCTGCTGAATGTGGTGTAGGATAGACAGTATGAAACATGATTTCTGCTGAATGTGGTGTAGGATAGACAGTATGAAACATGATTTCTGCTGAATGTGGTGTAGGATAGACAGTATGAAACATGATTTCTGCTGAATGTGGTGTAGGATAGACAGTATGAAACATGATTTCTGCTGAATGTGGTGTAGGATAGACAGTATGAAACATGATTTCTGCTGAATGTGGTGTAGGATAGACAGTATGAAACATGATTTCTGCTGAATGTGGTGTAGGATAGACAGTATGAAACATGATTTCTGCTGAATGTGGTGTAGGATAGACAGTATGAAACATGATTTCTGCTGAATGTGGTGTAGGATAGACAGTATGAAACATGATTTCTGCTGAATGTGGTGTAGGATAGACAGTATGAAACATGATTTCTGCTGAATGTGGTGTAGGATAGACAGTATGAAACATGATTTCTGCTGAATGTGGTGTAGGATAGACAGTATGAAACATGATTTCTGCTGAATGTGGTGTAGGATAGACAGTATGAAACATGATTTCTGCTGAATGTGGTGTAGGATAGACAGTATGAAACATGATTTCTGCTGAATGTGGTGTAGGATAGACAGTATGAAACTGATTTCTGCTGAATGTGGTGTAGGATAGACAGTATGAAACATGATTTCTGCTGAATGTGGTGTAGGATAGACAGTATGAAACATGATTTCTGCTGAATGTGGTGTAGGATAGACAGTATGAAACATGATTTCTGCTGAATGTGGTGTAGGATACAGTATGAAACACATGATTTTTCTGCTGAATGTGGTGTAGGATAGACAGTATGAAACATGATTTCTGCTGAATGTGGTGTAGGATAGACAGTATGAAACATGATTTCTGCTGAATGTAGGATGAAACATGATTTCTGCTGAATGTGGTGTAGGATAGACAGTATGAAACATGATTTCTGCTGAATGTGGTGTAGGATAGACAGTATGAAACATGATTTCTGCTGAATGTGGTGTAGGATAGACAGTATGAAACATGATTTCTGCTGAATGTGGTGTAGGATAGACAGTATGAAACATGATTTCTGCTGAATGTGGTGTAGGATAGACAGTATGAAACATGATTTCTGCTGAATGTGGTGTAGGATAGACAGTATGAAACATGATTTCTGCTGAATGTGGTGTAGGATAGACAGTATGAAACATGATTTCTGCTGAATGTGGTGTAGGATAGACAGTATGAAACATGATTTCTGCTGAATGTGGTGTAGGATAGACAGTATGAAACATGATTTCTGCTGAATGTGGTGTAGGATAGACAGTATGAAACATGATTTCTGCTGAATGTGGTGTAGGATAGACAGTATGAAACATGATTTCTGCTGAATGTGGTGTAGGATAGACAGTATGAAACATGATTTCTGCTGAATGTGGTGTAGGATAGACAGTATGAAACATGATTTCTGCTGAATGTGGTGTAGGATAGACAGTATGAAACATGATTTCTGCTGAATGTGGTGTAGGATAGACAGTATGAAACATGATTTCTGCTGAATGTGGTGTAGGATAGACAGTATGAAACATGATTTCTGCTGAATGTGGTGTAGGATAGACAGTATGAAACATGATTTCTGCTGAATGTGGTGTAGGATAGACAGTATGATTTCTGCTGAACATGATTTCTGCTGAATAGTATGAAACATGATTTCTGCTGAATGTGGTGTAGGATAGACAGTATGAAACATGATTTCTGCTGAATGTGGTGTAGGATAGACAGTATGAAACATGATTTCTGCTGAATGTGGTGTAGGATAGACAGTATGAAACATGATTTCTGCTGAATGTGGTGTACATGATGATTTCTGCTGAATGTGGTGTAGGATAGTATGAAACATGATTTCTGCTGAATGTGTGTGTAGGATAGACAGTGATGATTTCTGCTGAATGTGGTGTAGGATAGACAGTATGAAACATGATTTCTGCTGAATGTGGTGTAGGATAGACAGTATGAAACATGATTTCTGCTGAATGTGGTGTAGGATAGACAGTATGAAACATGATTTCTGCTGAATGTGGTGTAGGATAGACAGTATGAAACATGATTTCTGCTGAATGTGGTGTAGGATAGACAGTATGAAACATGATTTCTGCTGAATGTGGTGTAGGATAGACAGTATGATGATTTCTGCTGAATGTGGTGTAGGATAGACAGTATGAAACATGATTTCTGCTGAATGTGGTGTAGGATAGACAGTATGAAACATGATTTCTGCTGAATGTGGTGTAGGATAGACAGTATGAAACATGATTTCTGCTGAATGTGGTGTAGGATAGACAGTATGAAACATGATTTCTGCTGAATGTGGTGTAGGATAGACAGTATGAAACATGATTTCTGCTGAATGTGGTGTAGGATAGACAGTATGAAACATGATTTCTGCTGAATGTGGTGTAGGATAGACAGTATGAAACATGATTTCTGCTGAATGTGGTGTAGGATAGACAGTATGAAACATGATTTCTGCTGAATGTGGTGTAGGATAGACAGTATGAAACATGATTTCTGCTGAATGTGGTGTAGGATAGACAGTATGAAACATGATTTCTGCTGAATGTGGTGTAGGATAGACAGTATGAAACATGATTTCTGCTGAATGTGGTGTAGGATAGACAGTATGAAACATGATTTCTGCTGAATGTGGTGTAGGATAGACAGTATGAAACATGATTTCTGCTGAATGTGGTGTAGGATAGACAGTATGAAACATGATTTCTGCTGAATGTGGTGTAGGATAGACAGTATGAAACATGATTTCTGCTGAATGTGGTGTAGGATAGACAGTATGAAACATGATTTCTGCTGAATGTGGTGTAGGATAGACAGATTTCTGCTGAATGTGGTGTAGGATAGACATATGATGATTTCTGCTGAATGTGGTGTAGGATAGACAGTATGAAACATGATTTCTGCTGAATGTGGTGTAGGATAGACAGTATGAAACATGATTTCTGCTGAATGTGGTGTAGGATAGACAGTATGAAACATGATTTCTGCTGAATGTGGTGTAGGATAGACAGTATGAAACATGATTTCTGCTGAATGTGGTGTAGGATAGACAGTATGAAACATGATTTCTGAATGTGGTGTAGGATAGACAGTGTGATGAAAGACATGATTTCTGCTGAATGTGGTGTAGGATAGACAGTATGAAACATGATTTCTGCTGAATGTGGTGTAGGATAGACAGTATGAAACATGATTTCTGCTGAATGTGGTGTAGGATAGACAGTATGAAACATGATTTCTGCTGAATGTGGTGTAGGATAGACAGTATGAAACATGATTTCTGCTGAATGTGGTGTAGGATAGACAGTATGAAACATGATTTCTGCTGAATGTGGTGTAGGATAGACAGTATGAAACATGATTTCTGCTGAATGTTTCTGCTGAATGTGGTAGGGATAGACAGTATGAAACATGATTTCTGCTGAATGTGGTGTAGGATAGACAGTATGAAACATGATTTCTGCTGAATGTGGTGTAGGATAGACAGTATGAAACATGATTTCTGCTGAATGTGGTGTAGGATAGACAGTATGAAACATGATTTCTGCTGAATGTGGTGTAGGATAGACAGTATGAAACATGATTTCTGCTGAATGTGGTGTAGGATAGACAGTATGAAACATGATTTCTGCTGAATGTGGTGTAGGATAGACAGTATGAAACATGATTTCTGCTGAATGTGGTGTAGGATAGACAGTATGAAACATGATTTCTGCTGAATGTGGTGTAGGATAGACAGTATGAAACATGATTTCTGCTGAATGTGGTGTAGGATAGACAGTATGAAACATGATTTCTGCTGAATGTGGTGTAGGATAGACAGTATGAAACATGATTTCTGCTGAATGTGGTGTAGGATAGACAGTATGAAACATGATTTCTGCTGAATGTGGTGTAGGATAGACAGTATGAAACATGATTTCTGCTGAATGTGGTGTAGGATAGACAGTATGAAACATGATTTCTGCTGAATGTGGTGTAGGATAGACAGTATGAAACATGATTTCTGCTGAATGTGGTGTAGGATAGACAGTATGAAACATGATTTCTGCTGAATGTGGTGTAGGATAGACAGTATGAAACATGATTTCTGCTGAATGTGGTGTAGGATAGACAGTATGAAACATGATTTCTGCTGAATGTGGTGTAGGATAGACAGTATGAAACATGATTTCTGCTGAATGTGGTGTAGGATAGACAGTATGAAACATGATTTCTGCTGAATGTGGTGTAGGATAGACAGTGAAACATTTTCTGCTGAATGTGGTGTAGGATAGACAGTATGAAACATGATTTCTGCTGAATGTGGTGTAGGATAGACAGTATGAAACATGATTTCTGCTGAATGTGGTGTAGGATAGACAGTATGAAACATGATTTCTGCTGAATGTGGTGTAGGATAGACAGTATGAAACATGATTTCTGCTGAATGTGGTGTAGGATAGACAGTATGAAACATGATTTCTGCTGAATGTGGTGTAGGATAGACAGTATGAAACATGATTTCTGCTGAATGTGGTGTAGGATAGACAGTATGAAACATGATTTCTGCTGAATGTGGTGTAGGATAGACAGTATGAAACATGATTTCTGCTGAATGTGGTGTAGGATAGACAGTATGAAACATGATTTCTGCTGAATGTGGTGTAGGATAGACATGATTTCTGCTGAATGAAGGATAGACATATGATTTTCTGCTGAATGTGGTGTAGGATAGACAGTATGAAACATGATTTCTGCTGAATGTGGTGTAGGATAGACAGTATGAAACATGATTTCTGCTGAATGTGGTGTAGGATAGACAGTATGAAACATGATTTCTGCTGAATGTGGTGTACATGATTTTTCTGCTGAATGTGGTGTAGGATAGACAGTATGAAACATGATTTCTGCTGAATGTGGTGTAGGATAGACAGTATGAAACATGATTTCTGCTGAATGTGGTGTAGGATAGACAGTATGAAACATGATTTCTGCTGAATGTGGTGTAGGATAGACAGTATGAAACATGATTTCTGCTGAATGTGGTGTAGGATAGACAGTGATTTTCTGCTGAATGTGGTGTAGGATAGACAGTATGAAACATGATTTCTGCTGAATGTGGTGTAGGATAGACAGTATGAAACATGATTTCTGCTGAATGTGGTGTAGGATAGACAGTATGAAACATGAATTTCTATGCTGATTTCTGCTGATGTGGTGTAGGATAGACAGTATGAAACATGATTTCTGCTGAATGTGGTGTAGGATAGACAGTATGAAACATGATTTCTGCTGATTTCTGCTGATGTGGTGTAGGATAGACAGTATGAAACATGATTTCTGCTGAATGTGGTGTAGGATAGACAGTATGAAACATGATTTCTGCTGAATGTGGTGTAGGATAGACAGTATGAAACATGATTTCTGCTGAATGTGGTGTAGGATAGACAGTATGAAACATGATTTCTGCTGAATGTGGTGTAGGATAGACAGTATGAAACATGATTTCTGCTGAATGTGGTGTAGGATAGACAGTATGAAACATGATTTCTGCTGAATGTGGTGTAGGATAGACAGTATGAAACATGATTTCTGCTGAATGTGGTGTAGGATAGACAGTATGAAACATGATTTCTGATTTCTATGAAACATGATTTCTGCTGAATGTGGTGTAGGATAGACAGTATGAAACATGATTTCTGCTGAATGTGGTGTAGGATAGACAGTATGAAACATGATTTCTGCTGAATGTGGTGTAGGATAGACAGTATGAAACATTTCTGATTTCTGCTGATTTCTGCTGAATGTGGTGTAGGATAGACAGTATGAAACATGATTTCTGCTGAATGTGGTGTAGGATAGACAGTATGAAACATGATTTCTGCTGAATGTGGTGTAGGATAGACAGTATGAAACATGATTTCTGCTGAATGTGGTGTAGGATAGACAGTATGAAACATGATTTCTGCTGAATGTGGTGTAGGATAGACAGTATGAAACATGATTTCTGCTGAATGTGGTGTAGGATAGACAGTATGAAACATGATTTCTGCTGAATGTGGTGTAGGATAGACAGTATGAAACATGATTTCTGCTGAATGTGGTGTAGGATAGACAGTATGAAACATGATTTCTGCTGAATGTGGTGTAGGATAGACAGTATGAAACATGATTTCTGCTGAGTGGTGTAGGATAGACAGTATGAAACATGATTTCTGCTGAATGTGGTGTAGGATAGACAGTATGAAACATGATTTCTGCTGAATGTGGTGTAGGATAGACAGTATGAAACATGATTTCTGCTGAATGTGGTGTAGGATAGACAGTATGAAACATGATTTCTGCTGAATGTGGTGTAGGATAGACAGTATAAACATGATTTCTGCTGTATGAAACATGATTTCTGCTGAATGTGGTGTAGGATAGACAGTATGAAACATGATTTCTGCTGAATGTGGTGTAGGATAGACAGTATGAAACATGATTTCTGCTGAATGTGGTGTAGGATAGACAGTATGAAACATGATTTCTGCTGAATGTGGTGTAGGATAGACAGTATGAAACATGATTTCTGCTGAATGTGGTGTAGGATAGACAGTATGAAACATGATTTCTGCTGAATGTGGTGTAGGATAGACAGTATGAAACATGATTTCTGCTGAATGTGGTGTAGGATAGACAGTATGAAACATGATTTCTGCTGAATGTGACAGTATGAAACATGATTTCTGCTGAATGTGGTGTAGGATAGACAGTATGAAACATGATTTCTGCTGAATGTGGTGTAGGATAGACAGTATGAAACATGATTTCTGCTGAATGTGGTGTAGGATAGACAGTATGAAACATGATTTCTGCTGAATGTGGTGTAGGATAGACAGTATGAAACATGATTTCTGCTGAATGTGGTGTAGGATAGACAGTATGAAACATGATTTCTGCTGAATGTGGTGTAGGATAGACAGTATGAAACATGATTTCTGCTGAATGTGGTGTAGGATAGACAGTATGAAACATGATTTCTGCTGAATGTGGTGTAGGATAGACAGTATGAAACATGATTTCTGCTGAATGTGGTGTAGGATAGACAGTATGAAACATGATTTCTGCTGAATGTGGTGTAGGATAGACAGTATGAAACATGATTTCTGCTGAATGTGGTGTAGGATAGACAGTATGAAACATGATTTCTGCTGAATGTGGTGTAGGATAGACAGTATGAAACATGATTTCTGCTGAATGTGGTGTAGGATAGACAGTATGAAACATGATTTCTGCTGAATGTGGTGTAGGATAGACAGTATGAAACATGATTTCTGCTGAATGTGGTGTAGGATAGACAGTATGAAACATGATTTCTGCTGAATGTGGTGTAGGATAGACAGTATGAAACATGATTTCTGCTGAATGTGGTGTAGGATAGACAGTATGAAACATGATTTCTGCTGAATGTGGTGTAGGATAGACAGTATGAAACATGATTTCTGCTGAATGTGGTGTAGGATAGACAGTATGAAACATGATTTCTGCTGAATGTGGTGTAGGATAGACAGTATGAAACATGATTTCTGCTGAATGTGGTGTAGGATAGACAGTATGAAACATGATTTCTGCTGAATGTGGTGTAGGATAGACAGTATGAAACATGATTTCTGCTGAATGTGGTGTAAACATGATTTTCTGCTGAATGTGGTGTAGGATAGACAGTATGAAACATGATTTCTGCTGAATGTTTCTGGTGTAGGATAGACAGTATGAAACATGATTTCTGCTGAATGTGGTGTAGGATAGACAGTATGAAACATGATTTCTGCTGAATGTGGTGTAGGATAGACAGTATGAAACATGATTTCTGCTGAATGTGGTGTAGGATAGACAGTATGAAACATGATTTCTGCTGAATGTGGTGTAGGATAGACAGTATGAAACATGATTTCTGCTGAATGTGGTGTAGGATAGACAGTATGAAACATGATTTCTGCTGAATGTGGTGTAGGATAGACAGTATGAAACATGATTTCTGCTGAATGTGGTTTCTGTAGGATAGACAGTATGAAACATGATTTCTGCTGAATGTGGTGTAGGATAGACAGTATGAAACATGATTTCTGCTGAATGTATGAAACATGATTTCTGCTGAATGTGGTGTAGGATAGACAGTATGAAACATGATTTCTGCTGAATGTGGTGTAGGATAGACAGTATGAAACATGATTTCTGAATGTGGTGTAGGATAGACAGTATGAAACATGATTTCTGCTGAATGTGGTGTAGGATAGACAGTATGAAACATGATTTCTGCTGAATGTGGTGTAGGATAGGATAGAAACATGATTTCTGCTGAATGTGGTGTAGGATAGACAGTATGAAACATGATTTCTGCTGAATGTGGTGTAGGATAGACAGTATGAAACATGATTTCTGCTGAATGTGGTGTAGGATAGACAGTATGAAACATGATTTCTGCTGAATGTGGTGTAGGATAGACAGTATGAAACATGATTTCTGCTGAATGTGGTGTAGGATAGACAGTATGAAACATGATTTCTGCTGAATGTGGTGTAGGATAGACAGTATGAAACATGATTTCTGCTGAATGTGGTGTAGGATAGACAGTATGAAACATGATTTCTGCTGAATGTGGTGTAGGATAGACAGTATGAAACATGATTTCTGCTGAATGTGGTGTAGGATAGACAGTATGAAACATGATTTCTGCTGAATGTGGTGTAGGATAGACAGTATGAAACATGATTTCTGCTGAATGTGGTGTAGGATAGACAGTATGAAACATGATTTCTGCTGAATGTGGTGTAGGATAGACAGTATGAAACATGATTTCTGCTGAATGTGGTGTAGGATAGACAGTATGAAACATGATTTCTGCTGAATGTGGTGTAGGATAGACAGTATGAAACATGATTTCTGCTGAATGTGGTGTAGGATAGACAGTATGAAACATGATTTCTGCTGAATGTGGTGTAGGATAGACAGTATGAAACATGATTTCTGCTGAATGTGGTGTAGGATAGACAGTATGAAACATGATTTCTGCTGAATGTGGTGTAGGATAGACAGTATGAAACATGATTTCTGCTGAATGTGGTGTAGGATAGACAGTGAAACATGATTTCTGCTGAATGTGGTGTAGGATAGACAGTATGAAACATGATTTCTGCTGAATGTGGTGTAGGATAGACAGTATGAAACATGATTTCTGCTGAATGTGGTGTAGGATAGACAGTATGAAACATGATTTCTGCTGAATGTGTAGGATAGACAGTATGGATTTCTGCTGAATGTGGTGTAGGATAGACAGTATGAAACATGATTTCTGCTGAATGTGGTGTAGGATAGACAGTATGAAACATGATTTCTGCTGAATGTGGTGTAGGATAGACAGTATGAAACATGATTTCTGCTGAATGTGGTGTAGGATAGACAGTATGAAACATGATTTCTGCTGAATGTGGTGTAGGATAGACAGTATGAAACATGATTTCTGCTGAATGTGGTGTAGGATAGACAGTATGAAACATGATTTCTGCTGAATGTGGTGTAGGATAGACAGTATGAAACATGATTTCTGCTGAATGTGGTGTAGGATAGAGTATGAAACAGATTTCTGCTGAATGAAACAGTGATTTCTGCTGAATGTGGTGTAGGATAGACAGTATGAAACATGATTTCTGCTGAATGTGGTGTAGTAGACAGTATGAAACATGATTTCTGCTGAATGTGGTGTAGGATAGACAGTATGAAACATGATTTCTGCTGAATGTGGTGTAGGATAGACAGTATGAAACATGATTTCTGCTGAATGTGGTGTAGGATAGACAGTATGAAACATGATTTCTGCTGAATGTGGTGTAGGATAGACAGTATGAAACATGATTTCTGCTGAATGTGGTGTAGGATAGACAGTATGAAACATGATTTCTGCTGAATGTGGTGTAGGATAGACAGTATGAAACATGATTTCTGCTGAATGTGGTGTAGGATAGACAGTATTTCTGAAACATGATTTCTGCTGAATGTGGTGTAGGATAGACAGTATGAAACATGATTTCTGCTGAATGTGGTGTAGGATAGACAGTATGAAACATGATTTCTGCTGAATGTGGTGTAGGATAGACAGTATGAAACATGATTTCTGCTGAATGTGGTGTAGGATAGACAGTATGAAACATGATTTCTGCTGAATGTGGTGACAGTATGAAACATGATAGGATAAACATGATTTCTGCTGAATGTATGAGGATAGACAGTATGAAACATTTCTGCTGAATGTGGTGTAGGATAGACAGTATGAAACATGATTTCTGCTGAATGTGGTGTAGGATAGACAGTATGAAACATGATTTCTGCTGAATGTGGTGTAGGATAGACAGTATGAAACATGATTTCTGCTGAATGTGGTGTAGGATAGACAGTATGAAACATGATTTCTGCTGAATGTGGTGTGTGGTGTAGGATAGACAGTATGAAACATGATTTCTGCTGAATGTGGTGTAGGATAGACAGTATGAAACATGATTTCTGCTGAATGTGGTGTAGGATAGACAGTATGAAACATGATTTCTGCTGAATGTGGTGTAGGATAGACAGTATGAAACATGATTTCTGCTGAATGTGGTGTAGGATAGACAGTATGAAACATGATTTCTGCTGAATGTGGTGTAGGATAGACAGTATGAAACATGATTTCTGCTGAATGTGGTGTAGGATAGACAGTATGAAACATGAGTATGAAACATGATTTCTGCTGAATGTGGTGTAGGATAGACAGTATGAAACATGATTTCTGCTGAATGTGGTGTAGGATAGACAGTATGAAACATGATTTCTGCTGAATGTGGTGTAGGATAGACAGTATGAAACATGATTTCTGCTGAATGTGGTGTAGGATAGACAGTATGAAACATGATTTCTGCTGAATGTGGTGTAGGATAGACAGTATGAAACATGATTTCTGCTGAATGTGGTGTAGGATAGACAGTATGAAACATGATTTCTGCTGAATGTGGTGTAGGATAGACAGTATGAAACATGATTTCTGCTGAATGTGGTGTAGGATAGACAGTATGAAACATGATTTCTGCTGAATGTGGTGTAGGATAGACAGTATGAAACATGATTTCTGCTGAATGTGGTGTAAAGACATGATTTTCTGCTGAATGTGGTGTAGGATAGACAGTATGAAACATGATTTCTGCTGAATGTGGTGTAGGATAGACAGTATGAAACATGATTTCTGCTGAATGTGGTGTAGGATAGACAGTATGAAACATGATTTCTGCTGAATGTGGTGTAGGATAGACAGTATGAAACATGATTTCTGCTGAATGTGGTGTAGGATAGACAGTATGAAACATGATTTCTGCTGAATGTGGTGTAGGATAGACAGTATGAAACATGATTTCTGCTGAATGTGGTGTAGGATTTCTGCTGAGACAGTATGAAACATGATTTCTGCTGAATGTGGTGTAGGATAGACAGTATGAAACATGATTTCTGCTGAATGTGGTGTAGGATAGACAGTATGAAACATGATTTCTGCTGAATGTGGTGTAGGATAGACAGTATGAAACATGATTTCTGCTGAATGTGGTGTAGGATAGACAGTATGCTAAGAAACCTTGTGTTTTGTATTGAGATGTGTCTCGAATGACGTCTTCAGAGAAGTTGCTGTGGCTTTTTCATGTAAAGCAACGGGTGCGTTAGAGAGATGTATGCATCCTTCTAAAAAACACACGGATAGGAGCTTGGGTAGGAGTGACTCCACGACTAAATGAATATACGAAAGAATAATGGCTTATTTTTTTCCACAGGGTTTCAAAGCCTCTTTGCTTTGAAAGACAAACCGGTTGTGTGTTGTTGTTTTTTGGCAGGAACAAGACAATTATTACTTTCATTTAATCTATTAAAGCTGCTATGTAAATGAAATGTTTAATGGGAAAGCAGGGCCTCTGAATAAAGACACACAGGGGGGGGACATGTACTGTACGCCACTAAAGTAAATGGACGTAAACAGTGCTGGACAAGGCCATCTGACAGGTTTACTCTCCCGCCCCACAGGCCAATGAGGGTTTTGTATCTTGTTGGAAGCACTTTATGTTAATGAGGTGCTGAATAGATACAGACTGATTGGAGACAGAACTCAGCGAGACAGCCAGTTAGGACAGAGGGATAAGTAGGAGGAGTTAGCTAGTATACAACACGTATCTTCCCTAAAGAGGACTTTTGGTTGGTGCATCATATTATATAGCTGCTTCATATCGGTCAACAGTGTTTCATTTTGACAGGTTTTTTTGTTTAATCTAGTATTTTAGAGGTTAAGCAATCACTAAAAGTTCTCCACACCTAGCACTATACTGTTCTACATCTCCCTCGATTGTTCCTCATCAATTACGTTCTGGTAGCACTGAGCTAAATAGCTAAACGTTGAAGCGTGTGCAATGCCATTTTTATGTGGATGCCAATAGCATTTCCAAAGGGAGAGTTGCCATTGATCAATGCGATCCATAACTCAGTGACTTTATGTCCCTGTTGAACTGCAACACATTGTGTGCATCGGGTGTGTACGTTGAGTGTCGTACAGACAGGAGTACATAGAGCGTGTTCGTCGGTCCTGACGTCGAAGAGACAGGTGTCAAATCCAGTTAAAGTTGCATATAAATCAGTCATACAGCAGAATAATTCAGACTGATGAATAACAATATCTATGTTATTGTCTTTCACTGCCTCTGTGTCTTTCTGTTCTGTCGCCTTTTCTTAATCTTACGTCTGTTTTTACTGTGTTCATTTCCAGTTTTACATGAACCCCTTTTTTTAAACCTTGTTCAAGGGGCTCGGGCAGATGGCTCACTGCTTTGCATCATCACAGGTTGCTACTGGCAACCTACTAGCAATAACCAAGATTATATGAAACCTGTGCAGTCCTGTAAGTACTGCTATGTTCCTTACAGGTAGAACATCTGTGATATTTCAATGTTGTCCACCCCTGTTTTTCTGTCATTTACAGGGTCTGACGTTTCAACAGATGACCAGGGTGACTGAGTGCGGGGCGTACCATTTTAGAATGAAGGGTTGCATTGATGTGTCATACCATTGGCCTTCCTTAGGGATGGAGAAAGGAGATGTCAACACACGTGTTAACAACATGACAGACTCGGTGTCTTTTGTCCTTTGAGTTTAATCGTCTTAATGGTGCCTTCTGACAAGGAGAGTCTTAGCCCAGTCACGGCTCTGTTAGCACCTGGGCCAGACTTCCTGACAGACATGTCAGCTACTCTCCTCAAACTCATCTGTCAGATGACACCATTACAATGATACTGTACTGTTAGAGAAATTCAATGACAGTAACTTAATGTACTGTTGTAAACTGAGTGAATTGATACGTAAAGAAAAGGTTCAATGAAAATACATGACATTATTGTGATAATAGAGGTGGAGGTTAGTTTTGACTTGGAAGTGACGTCACCAGGCAAAACTCTGGCCCCTTGTCAAAGCATAAAACTGTATCCTGGAGTTGTTTTAATCATGGAGTTGTTTTAATCATGGAGTTGTTTTAATCCTGGATTTGTTTTAATCCTGGAGTTCTTTTAATCCTGGAGTTCTTTTAATCCTGGAGTTCTTTTAATCCTGGAGTTCTTTTAATCAAGGAGTTATTTTAATCCTGAAGTTGTTTTTTTAAATCCTGGAGTTTTTTAAATCCTGGAGTTGTTTTAATCCTGGAGTTGTTTTAATCCTGGAGTTGTTTTAATCCGGGAGTTGTTTTAATCCGGGAGTTGTTTGAATTGGTCAGGTTACATGGTCAGGGGCAATCATGTCCCTGTGATCACAGAGATGCCATCATGTTAAATAAGGTAACATACTTTACTCTTGGATGACAGACCTCCTACTTTACTCCTCCTCCTCCATTTAAACCACAGTCATTACTATTGTAATATTGTATTTACTTTGCCACCATGGCCTTTTTTGCCTTTACCTCCCTTCTCACCTCATTTGCTCACATCGTATATAGACTTGTTTATACTGTATTATTGACTGTATGTTTGTTTTTACTCCATGTGTAACTCTGTGTCGTTGTATCTGTCGAACTGCTTTGCTTTATCTTGGCCAGGTCGTAATTGTAAATGAGAACTTGTTCTCAACTTGCCTACCTGGTTAAATAAAGGTGAAATAAAATTAATAAATAAACTCATAGTATTCATTGAGACATATCGTCTGCCTTATCCCAAAAACTGTTGTGCTCCGTTCTGCTTGCCCGTGTAACAGTTGGCCACCCACACCACAGCCATTACAAGCATTTAACTATTATTCCCTGCGGAAAATGTGACTTTCATTCCTCATCCAATAGCATAAAATCATTGTACCTGCTTTGGTATGGCTGATTAAATGTGTCCCTGCGACAGCTTAACGGAGAAGAGATGGTTTTATAGCCGAGTGATGGGAAGTCTTTCATGCTCTTTTGTTTTGGTATCTGGTATTTTATTAGGATTCTCATTGGCTGTTGTGAAAGCAGCAGCTTCTCTTCCTGAGCTTCACACAAAACATGAAACATGACACAATAGATAACATTAATAAACAAGAACAGCTCCAGGACAGAACTACATGAATGTAAAACATGGCACACATAGCTGTACACATTGATAAACACACACAAACTGTCAAGGTCAAATAGGGGAGAGGCGTTGTGCCGTGAGGTGCTGCTTAATCAGTTCTTTTAAACCAGGTTTGCTGTTCACTTGATCAATATGAGATGGAAGGGAGTTCCATGCAATCATGTCTCTATATAATACTGTACGCTTTCTGGAATTTGTTCTGGATTTGGGGACTGTGAAAAGACCCCTGGTGGCATGTCTGGTGGGTTAAGTGTGTGTGTCAGAGCTGTGTGTAAGTTGACTTTGCAAACAATTTAGGAGTTTCAACACATTGTTTCTTTAAAAAACAAAGTGATGCAGTCAGTCTCTCCCCAACTGTCAGCCAAGAGATTCTGGCCAGACATAGTATTTATATCATCCCTCCAATTAGAATGAACAGCAAGATGTGCTGTTCCGTTCTGTGCCAACTGCACCTTAGTCGACCACACGACTGGACAATAATTAAGACAAGACAAAAAAAACTACAGACTTGCTTTTCTGGAGTGCATTGTCATACCTTTATTTTTACGGCCAGACCTCTCCTCACCTTGCCAACAATCGCATCTCTATGTTTTGACCATGACAGTGTACAATCAAAAAGTAACACCAGGTAATTTTGTCTCCTCAACTTGTTCAACTGCCACACCATTCATTACCAGATTCAGCCGAGGACTAGATTTTATGGAATTATTTGTATCAAATACAATGCTCTTTAGACCGGTGTAAACTGAGGCTGGGTGGAATTGGGCTAAATACTAAATTATTTTCTGAATACTAAATTATTGACACGTTTGATAAAACGAAGCAAAAAAGACTGCCTTGTCAAACCAGGTGTGTACACCGGGCAATCAGTGATATTAGCCAATCAAGGACAGGGAGTACCAGTTAATCAGTTAAATGACAACAAGCGGGACTCAATATGTAGATGTGCACCCCTTGGGATATACACTAGTGAAACAGCATTCGTAACTCCTAACTAAACCTTAACTCCTACCTGGGAGTAGAATGCATAGTCTGTTAGGCATGATGGGTTAGGTGATGGGCTATGTTTACTTGACTTCCTGTCTGACTGTCTGACTGGATGGGGCTTGTAGCTGAACCCTGTGGCGTGTCTGAGTAATGGTATCCATCTGTAGAGAACATGTGGGACTCGGGGAAGATGATTGCGACCCGACGCGAGAAACAATGAGAACCCTTTTACTTGGCGGAATGACTGAAACAGAGGGGATTTGTCATGTAACGATAAGCACGATAAGCGAGTGGAATGTCGCTGGCAGCTATGAGACTCTGCATTAGAGCCATAGCAGAACGTAATAAGGAAAAGATTTGCACGTGTTATGTGATTATTAACATCAGAGCGTCTCTATGATAAAAAACTGTTAAAAGTGTAGAAACATTGTACAAGATGTGAGCTTTGAGCTTTGTTTACATGTTTAACCATGCATTTAGTCATTATATAGTTGGGCTGTGTGAAAAGCATTTAACGTCAACTAATAGTATGGTCCCAGTATGGTCCTTCTGTGGCTCAGTTGGTAGAGCATGGCGCTTGTAACGCCAGGGTAGTGGGTTCGATTCGGGACCACCCATTTGACGTAGAATGTATGCACACATGATTGTAAGTCGCTTTGGATAAAAGCGTCAGCTAAATGGCATATATTATTATATTTAAGTGACTGGGTGTTTTACATATTATTTGTGTTTGTGGACTGTTAGTTTGAAGCGTGTGGTGTGTTTGTGGACTGTTAGTTTGAAGCGTGTGGTGTGTTTGTGGACTGTTAGTTTGAAGCGTGTGGTGTGTTTGTGGACTGTTAGTTTGAAGCGTGTGGTGTGTTTGTGGACTGTTAGTTTGAAGCGTGTGGTGTGTTTGTGGACTGTTAGTTTGAAGCGTGTGGTGTGTTTGTGGACTGTTAGTTTGAAGCGTGTGGTGTGTTTGTGGACTGTTAGTTTGAAGCGTGTGGTGTGTTTGTGGACTGTTAGTTTGAAGCGTGTGGTGTGTTTGTGGACTGTTAGTTTGAAGCGTGTGGTGTGTTTGTGGACTGTTAGTTTGAAGCGTGTGGTGTGTTTGTGGACTGTTAGTTTGAAGCGTGTGGTGTGTTTGTGGACTGTTAGTGTTGGCGTGTGGTGTGTTTGTGGACTGTTAGTGTTGGCGTGTGGTGTGTTTGTGGACTGTTAGTTTGAAGCGTGTGGTGTGTTTGTGGACTGTTAGTTTGAAGCGTGTGGTGTGTTGTGGACTGTTAGTTTGAAGCGTGTGGTGTGTTTGTGGACTGCTAGTTTGAAGCGTGTGGTGTGTTTGTGGACTGTTAGTTTGAAGCGTGTGGTGTGTTTGTGGACTGTTAGTTTGAAGCGTGTGGTGTGTTTGTGGACTGTTAGTTTGAAGCGTGTGGTGTGTTTGTGGACTGCTAGTTTGAAGCGTGTGGTGTGTTTGTGGACTGTTAGTTTGAAGCGTGTGGTGTGTTTGTGGACTGTTAGTTTGAAGCGTGTGGTGTGTTTGTGGACTGTTAGTTTGAAGCGTGTGGTGTGTTTGTGGACTGTTAGTGTTGGCGTGTGGTGTGTTTGTGGACTGTTAGTTTGAAGCGTGTGGTGTGTTTGTGGACTGCTAGTTTGAAGCGTGTGGTGTGTTTGTGGACTGTTAGTTTGAAGCGTGTGGTGTGTTTGTGGACTGTTAGTTTGAAGCGTGTGGTGTGTTTGTGGACTGTTAGTTTGAAGCGTGTGGTGTGTTTGTGGACTGTTAGTTTGAAGCGTGTGGTGTGTTTGTGGACTGTTAGTTTGAAGCGTGTGGTGTGTTTGTGGACTGTTAGTTTGAAGCGTGTGGTGTGTTTGTGGACTGTTAGTTTGAAGCGTGTGGTGTGTTTGTGGACTGCTAGTTTGAAGCGTGTGGTGTGTTTGTGGACTGTTAGTTTGAAGCGTGTGGTGTGTTTGTGGACTGTTAGTTTGAAGCGTGTGGTGTGTTTGTGGACTGTTAGTTTGAAGCGTGTGGTGTGTTTGTGGACTGTTAGTGTTGGCATGTGGTGTGTTTGTGGACTGTTAGTTTGAAGCGTGTGGTGTGTTTGTGGACTGTTAGTTTGAAGCGTGTGGTGTGTTTGTGGACTGTTAGTGTTGGCGTGTGGTGTGTTTGTGGACTGTTAGTTTGAAGCGTGTGGTGTGTTTGTGGACTGTTAGTTTGAAGCGTGTGGTGTGTTTGTGGACTGCTAGTTTGAAGCGTGTGGTGTGAGGCCACTGAAGGAGTGTTGTATGGTGTTGATACCTCGTTAGAAGATTTGTTAGCACAGTGTCCAAGGAAGGGCCAGATGTATACAGAATGGTGTCATCTGCTTAGAGGTGGATCAGAGAATCACCAGCAGCAAGAGTGACATTATTGATATATACAGAGAAAAGAGTTGGCCCGGGAATTGAACCCTGTGGCACCCCCATAGAGTCTGCCAGGCCCTCCGATTTGACACACTGAACTCTATCTGAGAAGTAGTTGATGAACCAGGCGAGGCAGTAATTTGAGAAACCAAGGCTATTGAGTCTGCTGATAAGAATACGTTGATTGACAGAGTCGAAAGCCTTGGCCAGGTGGATGAAGACGGCTGCACAGTACTGTCTTTTCTTGATGGAGGTTATGATATTGTTTAGGACCTTGAGCATGGCTGAGGTGCACCCATGACCAGCTCGGAAACCAGATTGCATAGTTGAGAAGGTATGGTGGGATTTGAAATGGTCGGTGATCTGTTTATTATTAACTTGGCTTTCGAAGATTTTAGCAAGGCAGGGCAGGATGGATATAGGTCTAAAACAGTTTGGGTCTAGAGTGTCACCCCCTTTGAAGAGGGGGATGACAGCAGCAACTTTCCAATCTTTCTCTCAGACAATATGAACAAGAGGTTGAACAGGCTAGTAATAGGGGTTGCAATAATTTTGGCGCATAATTTTAGAAAGAGAGGGTCCAGATTGTCTTGCCCAGCTGATTTGTACGGGTCCAGATGTTGCAGTTCTTTCAGAACATTGTCTGGCTTTGGGTGAAGGAGAAGCGGGGGGGAGGGGGGTTTGAGCAAGTTGCTGCAGGGGGTACTGAGATGTTGGCCGGGGTAGGGGTAGCCAGGTGGAAAAGTGCTTATTGAAATGATAAATTATCGTAGATTTATCAGTGGCAACAGTGTTTCCTATACAGTGGTCAGCTGGGAGGAGGTGCTCTTATTCGCCATCGACTTTACAGTGTCCAAAAACTTTTTGGAATTAGTGCTACAGGAAGCACATTTCTGTGCTACAGGTGTCAAAGTCTGTTCCTGCCCCCCTGCGCATAAGGGCGCCAGGATGCCCTGCATCACGCACACCTTCCTTCCCTTCTCGCACGTATCAGCGATTTTGGAGTCACCTGGACTCAGTCATCACCTGTTTATTTCCTCCCCTATATTTGTCAGTTCCCTGCTCTGTTCCCTGCTGCTGCGTTAATAGCTTTCATGTTCCATGTCCGTTCCTTTTTAAATGTTTGGCTCCCCGTACTTTGCTTCGTCTCTCCCGAGTCATGTGACAACAGGAAGCATATCCCATAAGGGATGGGTTGACAGCAGGCGTTTTGACCTGAAAATGAAATGTTAAACATTTTCATTCATTCATTCATTCATTCATTCATTCATTCAGTCGTTCATTCATTCATTCATTCATTCATTCATTCATTCATTCATTCATTCATTCATTCATTCATTCATTCATTCATTCATTCAGTCGTTCATTCATTCATTCATTCATTCATTCATTCATTCATTCATTCATTCATTCATTCAGTCGTTCATTCATTCATTCATTCATTCATTCAGTCATTCATTCATTCATTCATTCAGTCGTTCATTCAGTAGCACAGTTGGTAGAGCATGGCGCTTGTAACGCCAGGGTAGTTGGTTCGATTCCCGGGACCACCCATACGTAGAATGTATGCACACATGACTGTAAGTCGCTTTGGATAAAAGCGTCTGCTAAATGGCATATATTATTCATTCAGTCATTCATTCGTGTAGCATGTTTTCATTTCCCTTGCAATACATGTGATTAGTAATAGAGTTATAGTAAAGAAAACAGTTCCGTAACAGTTTATAAACCACAAGGTCAAATGATTGACATGAGCAGCAACGCTGACTTAATAGGAATAACACAGACTTATCATTACACTATTGTATTTCTGAATTAAATCAACCTCTTCTCCCTCCTTATCATTCAGTTAGGCCTAATTTAAATTCAGTAAAGTGCACAATTACTGCCCGTTCATCCATTTGTCATTCTCTCGAATGAGAGACGCATTAGCGCCTGGCTGGGTACCAACGTCCGACAGCAATTTGTCTTGGCGGGTTACGTTAGGAGTAGTAGGTAGGAGTAGGAGGAGTAGGTGTGGAGAAAACTGGTAAAAAGGCTCTAAATACTGTTCTGTTTGTTATTTCAAAATTCTGACAAACATTTAGGAAAAGTCAGGGAAGGAGCAGGACGTACTGTAGCTTTTTTTAGGGTCTGGTTTTATTTATTTACAAACTCAAACGTCAGTGGCCGTTGGCCTATCACGGTTCAGGTGTTAAAGGGGGCAACTACATAATTATTCACTTGAGCCAAGTGATACATTTATTTCTATATTATTAATAATAATTTAAAAAATAACCTAATTTGGGTCCTGTTGACACCCCAGCGCTGGGTCAGTCATTGGGTTAATTCAACCCAGCGCTGGGTCAGTCATTGGGTTAATTCAACCCAACGCTGGGTCAGTCATTGGGTTAATTCAACCCAACGCTGGGTCAGTCATTGGGTTAATTCAACCCAGCGCTGGGTCAGTCATTGGGTTAATTCAACCCAGCGCTGGGTCAGTCATTGGGTTAATTCAACCCAGCGCCTTGTGTGACCCAGGTCTAAAATGCAGGCAACACAAATGTATTATTTGAAATGAAAACAACCCAGTGTGTTGGATTGTGACATAAACCCACCATATTGGAAATGTCTTACGGTTGTGAGTGTGATCGAAATAAAAGCAAGGCATTCTACTGGAGAATTTAGGCCAACAAGACAGCGTCCAACGTTACTCTATAACCTATTTTGGCTAGCTAGCTAAACAATGAATCACAATCCTAACGTTACTAACCAGGTTCAATGTTAGCTAGCTAGCTAACGTTAGGCTACAACATGGAATGTAAAATGGCTCTGAGATATGAATAATACTACTACACAGATAATACACGTAACTTTAGCTAACGACTCAGCCAGCCAGCTAACGTTAGCTAGCTAGCTAACGGTACGCTTTAACGTGATATGAAAACGACTTTCTAAAATTGAAACCTATAATATCTGATTTCAAAACTTGGTAATCCAGAAATTGGAGAGCAATACTTTTGCAGTTCTACTATGTGATATCTATCAATAAAGCCGTGTTATAATGGATTTCCTAAACATACTGACTGGCTCATGTTATAGACAGAAGCATGCTACATGACAGACCACTCTAAACTCACCTCTCGGCATGTCCAGCACATCCATTATTTCAACCAATCGTGGCCAGGGTGAAGGTTCCTTCCCTTTTTCCGTGGCTAAACCAACCAATTTACAGATGACATACACATTTGTTATTAAGGCACAATAAAGTTCACATGTTTCAAAAGGCCTTTCTGCCAAAACACAGATTTTGTTTACTTTTACGTCTACGTTTAAATGTCTCTCCTGTGAAGTAGCTAAAATACGCCTAGTTGTCTTGAAACAAGTCTCATTTGATACATTGATACACAGAAAACAAGTGTAAAATATTAAGTTTCAAGGTCACTCTACTAAGGAGATGGACTAATTACTTAAGCAATAATTGTATTTCACTCATAAAGTCCTTTCATCAGTTCCAAAAATTGAACATTTTAAATTGAAAATAAATATTTGTAATAGAATGAAAACGTAGCGGAAAGTGCTTCAGCCCAGTTTGAACAAAACAAATGTCATTATATACACAAACAAAATAAACACAACATGCAACAATTTAAACTATTTCCCTGAGTTACAGTTCATATACAGAAATCAGTCAAATAAAATAATTGAATTAGGCCCTAATCTATGCATTTCACATGATTGGACAGGGGCGCAGCCATGGGAGGGCCAGTTACAGCCAATCAGAATGAGTTTCCCTTCAAAAAAAGGGATTTATTACAGACATAAATACTCGTCAGTTTCATCAGCTGTCTGGGTGGTTGGTCTCTGATGATACCGCAGGTCAAGAAGCCGGATGTGGAGGTCCTGGGCTGGCGTGGTTACACGTGGTGTGCAGTTGTGAGGCTGGTTGGTTGTAAATTGACAGATTCTGTAAAACGATGTAGGTGGCAGCTTATGTAGAGAAATTAACATTCAGATCTCTGGCAGCAGTTCTGGTGGACGCTCCTGCAGTCAGCATGTCATTTGCAAGAGATGACCAGTCTCGTGTTTTTAAGGGACTGAAGCAATGACCACTCGTGTGTGTTTTTTAGGCCATGTCTGCCATAATGTTTACCGATGTCCTGATGTCTTGATTCTGACTCATTCTCATCAATACACAAGACTCATCAGAGAGGAAGTGATGGAAATAGACTGATTCTCATTAATCAGAGGACAGAGAAGAGGAAGGAAGTAAAGAGAGAGGGAGACTCTCATCAGGATCTGAAGGGATATGAAGGGATAGAGTACTCCACCCTACTCCACCCTATTCTATTTCTCATGACAAGGGGATGTGATGACGCTCATCAGAAGGTCACCGTGTCAGTGTAACTCATCCCTCATCCCTCTCCCCTTCTCATCCCTCTCACATCTCCCCTTCTCGTCCCTCATCCCTCTCCCCTTCTCGTCCCTCATCCCTCTCCCCTTCTCGTCCCTCTCACATCTCCCCTTCTCGTCCCTCATCCCTCTCCCCTTCTCGTCCCTCATCCCACTCCCCTTCTCGTCCCTCTCCCATCTCCCCTTCTCGTCCCTCATCCCTCTCCCCTTCTCGTCCCTCATCCCTCTCCCCTTCTCATCCCTCTCACATCTCCCCTTCTCGTCCCTCATCCCTCTCCCCTTCTCGTCCCTCATCCCTCTCCCCTTCTCGTCCCTCTCACATCTCCCCTTCTCGTCCCTCATCCCTCTCCCCTTCTCCCCTTCTCGTCCCTCATCCCTCTCCCCTTCTCGTCCCTCTCACATCTCCCCTTCTCGTCCCTCATCCCTCTCCCCTTCTCGTCCCTTATCCCTCTCCCCTTCTCATCCATCATCTCTCACATCTCCCCTTCTCGTCCCTCATCCCTCTCCCCTTCTCGTCCCTCATCCCTCTCCCCTTCTCATCCCTCTCATCCCTCTCCCCTTCTCGTCCCTCATCCCTCTCCCCTTCTCGTCCCTCATCCCATCTCCCCTTCTCGTCCCTCTCACATCTCCCCCTTCTCGTCCCTCATCCCTCCCCTTCTCGTCCCTCATCCCCCTTCTCGTCCCTCATCCCTCCCCTTCTCGTCCCTCTCACATCTCCCCTTCTCGTCCCTCATCCCTCTCCCCTTCTCATCCGTCCCTCTCATCCCTCATCTCCCCCTTCTCGTCCCTCATCCCTCTCCCCTTCTCGTCCCTCTATCCCTCTCCCTTCTCATCCGTCTCACATCTCCCCTTCTCGTCCCTCATCATCCCTCTCCCCTTCTTCGTCCCATCCCACTCACATCTCCCCTTCTCGTCCCTCATCATCCCTCATCCCATTCTCGTCCCTCATCCCTCTCCCCTTCTCGTCCCTCTCACATTTCCCCTTCTCGTCCCATCCCTCTCCCCTTCTCCCTTCTCGTCCCTCATCCACTCCCCTTCTCGTCCCTCTCACATCTCCCCTTCTCGTCCCTCATCCCTCTCCCCTTCTCGTCCCTCATCCCACTCCCCTTCTCGTCCCTCTCATCTCCCTTCTCGTCCCTCATCCCTCTCCCCTTCTCATCGTCCCTCTCATCATCTCCCCTTCTCGTCCCTCATCCCTCTCCCCTTCTCCCTCATCCCTCTCCCCTTCTCGTCCCTCTCATCCCTCTCCCCTTCTCATCCGTCTCACATCTCCCCCTTCTCATCCCTCATCCATCTCCCCTTCTCGTCCCTCATCCCTCTCCCCTTCTCATCCCTCTCACATCTCCCCTTCTCGTCCCTCATCCCCTCTCCGTCCCTCATCCTCTCCCCTTCGTCCCTCTCACATCTCCCCTTCTCGTCCCTCATCCCTCTCCCCTTCTCCCTCATCCCTCTCCCCTTCTCGTCCCTCATCCCACTCCCCTTCTCGTCCCTCTCACATCTCCCCTTCTCGTCCCTCATCCCTCTCCCCTTCTCGTCCCTCATCCCACTCCCCTTCTCGTCCCTCTCACATCTCCCCTTCTCGTCCCTCATCCCTCTCCCCTTCTCGTCCCTCTCACATCTCCCCTTCTCGTCCCTCATCCCTCTCCCCTTCTCGTCCCTTATCCCTCTCCCCTTCTCATCCGTCTCACATCTCCCCTTCTCGTCCCTCATCCCTCTCCCCTTCTCGTCCCTCATCCCTCTCCCCTTCTCATCCCTCTCACATCTCCCCTTCTCGTCCCTCATCCCTCTCCCCTTCTCGTCCCTCTCACATCTCCCCTTCTCGTCCCTCATCATCTCTCTCCCCTTCTCGTCCCTCATCCCTCTCCCCTTCTCATCCCTCTCACATCTCCCCACACTCCGGTCCCATGGGAATGAGAGTTTGATTAGCTGCTCTGTGGTGCGATGGAATGGGAAGCGAGAACAGGGACTGACCTTCCTGTCACTAATGTGATGTCTCAGCTCAGATCAGATCCAGTCACATGGAGACCGCTGCATTAATTTCCTCTGACACACGCTTCAGACGCTAATTGAGCATAACCACCTCTCCGCTCCCCAATTATACACTAATTTCCACAGGAAATGCATCAAATCAAGTAAAATCAAACTTTATTTGCCACATGCGCCGAATACAACAGGTGTGTGTAGACCTTACCGTGAAATGTTTACTTACAAGCCCTTAACGAACAATGCAGTTTAAAGAAATATATATATTAAAAAAATAAAAAGTAGAAAATAATTAAAGAGCAGCAGTAAAATAACAATAGCGAGGCATATACAGGGGGTACGTGTACAGAGTCAATGTGCGGGGGGGCACAGGTTAGTCGAGGTAATTGAGGTAATGTCAAGGGGTGAGTGTAGCTGGTGCATAGAAGTCAGGCGCAGGAGAGCAAAGATGAGTGGACAAATAATATATGCCATTTACAGACGCTTTTAATAAGTCATGCAATCATTTGCACAGAACCCTGGCATTACAAGCCACGCTCACTAAACAAATGGACAAAGCAATGAATCATTTGACAGAACAGCACAAAACAAATGTAGAAAAACCAAAGTAGAAAAACCCAAGTACAAAGTACCGGCTGCCACAAAGCACGGGCAATATACAAAACCTGCCGGTAGCCAACCTTGACAAACAAACCATTTCACACACAGACATGGAGGGAACAGAGGGTTAAATACACGCCAAGTAATGGGGGAAATGCAAACCAGGTGTGTGGCAAAACAAGACATAACAAATGGAAAATTAAAGGTAGATTGGCGATGGCTAGAAAACCGGTGATGTCGACCGCCGAACGCCGCCCGAACAAGGACAGGAACCGACTTCGGCGGAAGTCGTGATAGGGAATATGTACATGTGGGTAGAGTTGTTAAAACCTCTCTGGGATAGGTGGGACGCAATCGTCCCACCTGGCCAATAGCCAGGGAAAATGCAGAGCGCCAAATTCAAATAAAATACTATAAAAATCTAACTTTCATTGAATCACACATGTAAGATATCAAATTAAAGCTACACTCTGTGCATTCGTCTGTTGAAGGAGAGTCGGACCAAAATGGTTACTCATGTTCTTTAATGTAGAATAGCGATACATGAAATAACTAAATAATACAAAACAACAAACGGAATGTGAAAACCTATACAGCATGTCTGGTGACTACAAACACAGAGATAGGAACAATCACCCACAAAATACACAGTGAAACCCCGGCTACCTAAATACGGTTCCCAATCAGAGACAACGAGAATCACCTGACTCTGATTGAGAACCGCCTCAGGCAGCCAAACCAATGCTACACCCCTACTCAACCGCAATCCCAATGCCTACAAAACCCCAATACGAAATACAACAAAAACCCATGTCACACCCTGGCCTGAACAAATAATTAAAGAAAACACAAAATACTAAGACCAAGGCGTGACAGTAGCTATATACAGGGACAGTTCCAGGGGGTCAGTAGCTATATACAGGGACAGTTCCAGGGTCAGTAGCTATATACAGGGACAGTTCCAGGGTCAGTAGCTATCTATATAGGGACAGGGTGTATATATCAGGGACAGTTCTCAGTAGCTAATCCAGTTCCAGGGTCAGTAGCTATTTTCCAGGGTCATTTCAAAAAGGCTTTTCTGGCGAAAGCATAAGGGTCACAGGGTTTCCAGGGTCAGTTATATACAGGGACAGTTCAGGGTCATTAGCAATATGCAGGGACAGTTCCAAGCTATTATCTGATGACGACAGCACAACAGTAAACAATGAGGGTAGCATATTTCAACCCTGCAGGCGCGACACAAAGCGCAGAAATAAAAATATAATTAATGTCTTACCTTTAACAAACTTATTTTGTTGGCACTCCAGTATGTCCCATGAACATCACAAATGGTCCTTTTGTTCGATCAATTCCGTCGATATATGTCCAAAATGTCAATTTATTTGGCTGGTTTGATCCAGAAAAACACTGCTTCCAACTTACGCAATGTCACTACAAAATATATAATTTATAAATATCTCAAAAGTTACCTGTAAACTTTGCCAATACATTACAAACTACAACTTTAGCTGAAAACGACCAAACCGAGTCACTGACAGACATGGAACCAGCTGAAAACGACCAAACCAAGTCCTGGAGAAAAACTGACATTTTTTACGATATTCTACAGTCAGAGATATAGTTATTTGACTTGTGTTTCTGAGAAAGCTAAACAGCCAAAAGACTCAAACTTTTCTCTTCCTGGAGATCCCTTCTAAGGATGACTGACCACCAGCAGACAGAAGTACAGGACTGATGTGTCACGGTGAAACAGGAGGAAGATCCCGATACACACAGAGCAGTGTGAGTGTGAGACCACACACGGCACACACACACACACACACACACACACACACACACACACACACACACACACACACACACACACACACACACACACACACACACACACACACACACACACACACACACACACACACACACACACACACACACACACGGCAAACACACACACACACACACAAGCACACACACACACACACACACACACACACACACACACACACACACACAACACACACACACACACACACACACACACACACACACACACACACAAACACACACACACACGGCAAACAGTCACAACAACATCATCAGGAACATGATATCTGATCATCTGTGAGGATTTCATCCCAATGTCAGAACTGAGGCAGTAAAAGGAAATATCCTCCAACTTCAGATATAGCATGGGGGGGGGGGGCCCTTCTGCTCCATGAATGAGGTCCCTCTAGTATACAGTAAAAATCCTTTCAGATTGATTTTGAGTGGGACGATGGTTTCCAAGTAATTTTGAGAAGAAAAATGTCAGTTCTGGTAACCTGGCTATATCACAGACATAGCTGTCATCACCACAGCTGTCTCATTAGGAAGCAGTAGCCTCATAATAACACAACGCTGAGGTTACGGAGACTAAATGTAATCCCAAGCAGTAAACCGCAAGTCATGTTTTGTCAGGGTAATAGTCTGAAGGGATTAAAGGTCTTCCAATCTAACAAGAGGAAGGTGAGAGAACAATTTGAGAAAGCAGACGAGAGGAATATGATGATAACTGCCAGCCAGGGGGCCAAAACCGCTGAGTTGGTTCGTTAAGCTACTCTTCTGTCAGTTCAGCTCTAAACAATGGGAACTACTATTTTTCCTCTGTGTTCCTCTCACCGGACTTGTCCAAACCTGAAGAATGTGCTCAACTCAGCAGAAAAACACAGAGAGAGAGAGAGAGAGAGAGAGAGAGAGAGAGAGAGAGAGAGAGAGAGAGAGAGAGAGAGAGAGAGAGAGAGAGAGAGAGAACAAAGGAGTGTACAGAGGGTGGATGGCTCTTGTTCATTAGACCTCTCACCTCCTCTCTGTCATGTTCACCTTCTCTCTCTCTTCTCTCTCTTCAAAGACAGACTAGAATTAGAGCCCTATGAAGTCGGCCAGACAACACATCCATAATGAATGAAGGCCCATTTTAATGGCTGGCCTGGCCTCCCTCTGCTCAGTGGCCAGACACGAGCTTCCGCAGGCGGGATAATGACCTCTGGACCCCAGGGCATACGGGGCCATGGAGGATACCAGTGACCATTGATAACACTGGTTAGAATGAGATTCACAGTCTGGATGAGGTTCGCAGGCTGGCAAACAAAAGGATGGGTGAGAGTAAGAGAGCGATAGAGAGAGAGAGAGAACGAGAGAGAGAGGGAGAGAACAAGAGAGCAAGAGAACTAGAGCGAGAGAGAGGGAGAGAATGAGAGAGCGAGAGAGATGGAGATGGAGATTATGAAAGAGAACAAAAGAGAGAGAGAGAGAGATGGAGATTACGAAAGAGAACAAGAGAGAGAGAAAGAAAGCGAGAGTGATGGAGATGGAGAGTACGAGAGCGAGAGAGAGAGAGAGACAATGAGAGAGAGAGAGAGAGAGGGAGCGAACGAGAGAGAGAGTGAACAAGGGAGAGAACGAGAGAAAAAGAAAGCGAGAGTGATGGAGATGGAGAGTACGAGAGCGAGAGAGAGAGAGAGAGATGGAGATGGAGAGTATGAGAGAGAACGAGATAGAGAAAGAAAGCGAGAGTGATGGAGATGGAGAGTACGAGAGAACGAGAGCGAGAGAACGAGAGCGAGAGAGAGAGAGAGCGAGAGAGCCTGTGTCCCATCATCTTGTGCTATTTAGAGAACATCCAGACCAGTGACCTGCTAGCTCCGTTATCACTGCTGGGGTCTGATGAATTGGGATGAGGGTGTTAACAGGCTTTGACGGGATGAACCCAGGGAACATATTCCCAAAGCATCTCAGAGTAGGAGTGCTGATCTTGGATCTGTTTAGACTTTTTAGATTATAAAGAGTAACATCACAAGGATAGAGGCAAAGCATTGTTACAGTCCGAAGTGAATGCTGTAATTTGAGGTCAGATGTCAACCCATAGCAGTGATCCTGTACCTGAGTCCATAGCAGTGATCCTGTACCTGAGTCCATAGCAGTGATACAGTACATGAGTCCATAGCAGTGATACAGTACCTGAGTCCATAGCAGTGATACAGTACATGAGTCCATAGCAGTGATCCAGTACCTGAGTCCATAGCAGTGATCCAGTACCTGAGTCCATAGCAGTGATACAGTACATGAGTCCATAGCAGTGATACAGTACCTGAGTCCATAGCAGTGATACAGTACCTGAGTCCATAGCAGTGATACAGTACCTGAGTCCATAGCAGTGATACAGTACCTGAGTCCATAGCAGTGATCCAGTACCTGAGTCCATAGCAGTGATCCAGTACCTGAGTCCATAGCAGTGATCCTGTACCTGAGTCCATAGCAGTGATCCAGTACATGAGTCCATAGCAGTGATACAGTACCTGAGTCCATAGCAGTGATCCAGTACCTGAGTCCATATCAGTGATCCAGTACCTGAGTCCATAGCAGTGATCCAGTACATGAGTCCATAGCAGTGATACAGTACCTGAGTCCATAGCAGTGATACAGTACCTGAGTCCATAGCAGTGATCCAGTACCTGAGTCCATAGCAGTGATCCAGTACATGAGTCCATAGCAGTGATCCAGTACATGAGTCCATAGCAGTGATCCACCTGAGTCCATAGCAGTGATACAGTACCCATAGCAGTGATCCAGTACCTGAGTCCATATCAGTGATCCAGTACCTGAGTCCATAGCAGTGATCCAGTACATGAGTCCATAGCAGTGATACAGTACCTGAGTCCATAGCAGTGATACAGTACCTGAGTCCATAGCAGTGATACAGTACCTGAGTCCATAGCAGTGATCCAGTACATGAGTCCATAGCAGTGATCCAGTACATGAGTCCATAGCAGTGATCCATTACATGAGTCCATAGCAGTGATACAGTACCTGAGTCCATAGCAGTGATCCAGTACCTGAGTCCATAGCAGTGATACAGTACCTGAGTCCATAGCAGTGATACAGTACCTGAGTCCATAGCAGTGATACAGTACCTGAGTCCATAGCAGTGATACAGTACCTGAGTCCATAGCAGTGATCCTGTACCTGAGTCCATAGCAGTGATACAGTACCTGAGTCCATAGCAGTGATACAGTACCTGAGTCCATAGCAGTGATACAGTACCTGAGTCCATAGCAGTGATACAGTACCTGAGTCCATAGCAGTGATCCAGTACCTGAGTCCATAGCAGTGATACAGTACCTGAGTCCATAGCAGTGATCCTGTACCTGAGTCCATAGCAGTGATACAGTACCTGAGTCCATAGCAGTGATCAGTGAGTCCATATCAGTGATCCAGTACCTGAGTCCATAGCAGTGATCCAGTACATGAGTCCATAGCAGTGATACAGTACCTGAGTCCATAGCAGTGATCCAGTACCTGAGTCCATAGCAGTGATCCAGTGAGTCCATAGCAGTGATCCAGTACATGAGTCCATAGCAGTGATCCAGTACATGAGTCCATAGCAGTGATCCAGTACATGAGTCCATAGCAGTGATCCAGTACCATAGCAGTGATCCAGTGAGTCCATAGCAGTGATCCAGTACATGAGTCCATAGCAGTGATCCAGTACATGAGTCCATAGCCCAGTGAGTCCATAGCAGTGATCCTGTACCTGAGTCCATAGCAGTGATCCTGTACCTGAGTCCATAGCAGTGATCCTGTACCTGAGTCCATAGCAGTGATCCTGTACCTGAGTCCATAGCAGTGATACAGTACATGAGTCCATAGCAGTGATCCAGTACATGAGTCCATAGCAGTGATCCAGTACATGAGTCCATAGCAGTGATCCATTACATGAGTCCATAGCAGTGATCCAGTACCTGAGTCCATAGCAGTGATCCAGTACCTGAGTCCATAGCAGTGATCCAGTACATGAGTCCATAGCAGTGATCCAGTACATGAGTCCATAGCAGTGATCCAGTACATGAGTCCATAGCAGTGATCCTGTACCTGAGTCCATAGCAGTGATCCTGTACCTGAGTCCATAGCAGTGATCCTGTACCTGAGTCCATAGCAGTGATCCTGTACCTGAGTCCATAGCAGTGATCCTGTACCTGAGTCCATAGCAGTGATCCAGTACATGAGTCCATAGCAGTGATACAGTACCTGAGTCCATAGCAGTGATCCAGTACATGAGTCCATAGCAGTGATCCAGTACATGAGTCCATAGCAGTGATCCATTACATGAGTCCATAGCAGTGATCCAGTACCTGAGTCCATAGCAGTGATCCAGTACCTGAGTCCATAGCAGTGATCCAGTACATGAGTCCATAGCAGTGATCCAGTACATGAGTCCATAGCAGTGATCCAGTACATGAGTCCATAGCAGTGATCCTGTACCTGAGTCCATAGCAGTGATCCTGTACCTGAGTCCATAGCAGTGATCCTGTACCTGAGTCCATAGCAGTGATCCAGTACATGAGTCCATAGCAGTGATCCTGTACCTGAGTCCATAGCAGTGATCCAGTACATGAGTCCATAGCAGTGATACAGTACCTGAGTCCATAGCAGTGATACAGTACCTGAGTCCATAGCAGTGATCCTGTACCTGAGTCCATAGCAGTGATACAGTACCTGAGTCCATAGCAGTGATACAGTACCTGAGTCCATAGCAGTGATCCAGTACCTGAGTCCATAGCAGTGATACAGTACCTGAGTCCATAGCAGTGATACAGTACCTGAGTCCATAGCAGTGATACAGTACCTGAGTCCATAGCAGTGATACAGTACCTGAGTCCATAGCAGTGATCCTGTACCTGAGTCCATAGCAGTGATCCAGTACCTGAGTCCATAGCAGTGATCCAGTACATGAGTCCATAGCAGTGATACAGTACCTGAGTCCATAGCAGTGATCCAGTACATGAGTCCATAGCAGTGATCCAGTACATGAGTCCATAGCAGTGATCCATTACATGAGTCCATAGCAGTGATCCAGTACCTGAGTCCATAGCAGTGATCCAGTACCTGAGTCCATAGCAGTGATCCAGTACATGAGTCCATAGCAGTGATCCAGTACATGAGTCCATAGCAGTGATCCAGTACATGAGTCCATAGCAGTGATCCTGTACCTGAGTCCATAGCAGTGATCCTGTACCTGAGTCCATAGCAGTGATCCTGTACCTGAGTCCATAGCAGTGATCCTGTACCTGAGTCCATAGCAGTGATCCAGTACATGAGTCCATAGCAGTGATACAGTACCTGAGTCCATAGCAGTGATACAGTACCTGAGTCCATAGCAGTGATCCTGTACCTGAGTCCATAGCAGTGATACAGTACCTGAGTCCATAGCAGTGATACAGTACCTGAGTCCATAGCAGTGATCCAGTACCTGAGTCCATAGCAGTGATACAGTACCTGAGTCCATAGCAGTGATACAGTACCTGAGTCCATAGCAGTGATACAGTACCTGAGTCCATAGCAGTGATACAGTACCTGAGTCCATAGCAGTGATCCTGTACCTGAGTCCATAGCAGTGATCCAGTACCTGAGTCCATAGCAGTGATCCAGTACCTGAGTCCATATCAGTGATCCAGTACCTGAGTCCATAGCAGTGATCCAGTACCTGAGTCCATAGCAGTGATACAGTACCTGAGTCCATATCAGTGATCCAGTACCTGAGTCCATAGCAGTGATCCAGTACCTGAGTCCATAGCAGTGATCCAGTACCTGAGTCCATAGCAGTGATCCAGTACCTGAGTCCATAGCAGTGATCCAGTACATGAGTCCATAGCAGTGATACAGTACCTGAGTCCATAGCAGTGATCCAGTACATGAGTCCATAGCAGTGATCCAGTACATGAGTCCATAGCAGTGATCCAGTACATGAGTCCATAGCAGTGATCCAGTACCTGAGTCCATAGCAGTGATACAGTACCTGAGTCCATAGCAGTGATCCAGTACCTGAGTCCATAGCAGTGATCCAGTACCTGAGTCCATAGCAGTGATATAGTACCTGAGTCCATAGCAGTGATCCAGTACCTGAGTCCATAGCAGTGATCCAGTACCTGATCCATAGCAGTACCTGAGTCCATAGCAGTGATCCAGTACCTGAGTCCATAGCAGTGATCCAGTACCTGAGTCCATAGTAATAATATATAATAATATAATCAGTGATCCAGTACATGAGTCCATAGCAGTGATCCAGTACATGAGTCCATAGCAGTGATCCAGTACATGAGTCCATAGCAGTGATCCAGTACATGAGTCCATAGCAGTGATCCAGTACATGAGTCCATAGCAGTGATCCAGTACATGAGTCCATAGCAGTGATCCAGTACATGAGTCCATAGCAGTGATACAGTACATGAGTCCATAGCAGCGATCCAGTACCTGAGTCCATAGCAGCGATCCAGTACCTGAGTCCATAGCAGTGATCCAGTACATGAGTCCATAGCAGTGATCCAGTACATGAGTCCATAGCAGTGATCCAGTACCTGAGTCCATAGCAGTGATCCAGTACATGAGTCCATAGCAGTGATCCAGTACCTGAGTCCATAGCAGCGATCCAGTACCTGAGTCCATAGCAGCGATCCAGTACATGACAGATTGTGGACCAGACTCGTCATTGAATGTCATAATATCTGTCCTGCGTTGTCCCAGGTGCTGCCGGGGTTTAATGAGATTACACAGTTGGTGATGTCTAAAGGGCCCCTGGAGGCCACGTCAAAGAGGGAATCTAATTGACTGATTGGTTAAGCAGGTCTTCATTATGACATGGGCAGCCTGTCGGTCTCAGGACTCCAATGGAGGTGGACGGGTAATGAACCTTGATTGCTCTGATATTACTGCTCATTTGACGGTGTCTGCTAGAACGGATGTCACCTGTGGAGGCTGCTGAGGGGGGGTCTGTACAGCTCCTGATAGTGGCTGGAACGGAGCGAATGGAAATAATAATAATAATAATAATATATATAATATAATATAATAATAATAATATATAATAATATAATAATAATAATATATAATAATATAATCATAATAATAATAATAATAATAATATAATAATAATAATATATAATAATATAATCATAATAATATATAATAATAATAATATAATAATAATAATAATATATAATAATATAATCATAATAATATATAATAATAATAATATAATAATATAATAATATAATATATATGCCATTTAGCAGACGCTTTTATCCAAAGTACCTGAGTGGCACGAAACACCTGTAAACTGTAATAATATATAATAATATAATCATAATAATATATAATAATATAATCATAATAATATATAATAATAAACACCTGTAAACTGTAATAATATATAATAATATAATCATAATAATATATAATAATATAATCATAATAATATATAATAATAAACACCTGTAAACTGTGTGTTTGATGTATTTGTATTTGATTGAGCTCTAGCCGTTACTACGAGGCAAAAAATCTCCCCAAACTCCTATCAAATTAAATAAAATGTTATTGGTCACACACACACACATTTAGCAGATGTTATTGGTCACACACACACATTTAGCAGATGTTATTGGTCACACACACATTTAGAAGATGTTATTGGGCACACACACACATTTAGCAGATGTTATTGGTCACACACACATTTAGAAGATGTTATTGGGCACACACACACATTCAGCAGATGTTATTGGTCACACACACATTTAGAAGATGTTATTGGTCACACACACACATTTAGAAGATGTTATTGGTCACACACACACATTTAGAAGATGTTATTGGGCACACACACACATTCAGCAGATGTTATTGGTCACACACACATTTAGAAGATGTTATTGGTCACACACACACATTTAGAAGATGTTATTGGTCACACACACACATTTAGCAGATGTTATTGGTCACACACACACATTTAGCAGATGTTATTGGTCACACACACACATTTAGCAGATGTTATTGGTCACACACACACATTTAGCAGATGTTATTGGTCACACACACATTTAGCAGATGTTATTGGCACACACACACATTCAGCAGATGTTATTGGTCACACACACATTTAGAAGATGTTATTGGTCACACACACACATTTAGCAGATGTTATTGGTCACACACACACATTTAGCAGATGTTATTGGTCACACACACACATTTAGCAGATGTTATTGGTCACACACAAACACATTTAGCAGATGTTATTGGTCACACACAAACACATTTAGCAGATGTTATTGGTCACACACAAACACATTTAGCAGATGTTATTGGTCACACACACACATTTAGCAGATGTTATTGGTCACACACACACATTTAGCAGATGTTATTGGTCACACACACACATTTAGCAGATGTTATTGGTCACACACACACATTTAGCAGATGTTATTGGTCACACACACACATTTAGCAGATGTTATTGGTCACACACACACACACACACACACACACACACACACACACACACACACACACACACACACACACACACACACACACACACACACACACACACACACACACACACACACACACACACACACACACACACACACACACACACACACACACACACACACACACACACACACACACACAGCAGATGTGGAGGTTATCATATGTTAAAATATGCTGAACAATCAGTAGTAGATAGAATCATTGACAATGACAACCTAGAAACACGGTGGGTTAATTAACTCCCTTGTTCAGGGTTAGAACGATAGATCTTTACTTTGTCAGCTCTGGGATTCGATCCAGCAACCTTTCAGTTACTGGCCCAATGTTCTAACCACTACGCTACCTGCCACCCCATGTACTATTACCCACAGAAGACTCATATACCATTTATTGTTTGTGTTTATGAGTGTTTATGATACAATACAATACTAACTTTAACGTTCCTTGACCAAACACAAATTAGACAACCAAACCAGTGAAGAAAATTAAACCGCTTCAACCTGGACGATTCAATCTCTCTATTTTACTGGGTTGTTCACACTGCTAGTCTGCTACAGGTAGGTGGGCGATGTCTGGTTGATTCCAACGGGGTCGGTATGACGACCGTCCATTACCTTCTTCTTCAGTTCCTCTGTGATGATGAACTGGAAAGGCAGCTGGAGCCAGGGAGAACCTCTGAACATCTGGCAGATGGAGCCAGGTAGAACCTCTGACCATCTGGCAGCTGGAGCCAGGTAGAACCTCTGACCATCTGGCAGCTGGAGCCAGGTAGAACCTCTGACCATCTGGCAGCTGGAGCCAGGCAGAACCTCTGACCATCTGTCAGCTGGAGCCAGGTAGAACCTCTGACCATCTGTCAGCTGGAGCCAGGCAGAACCTCTGACCATCTGTCAGCTGGAGCCAGGCAGAACCTCTGACCATCTGTCAGCTGGAGCCAGGTAGAACCTCTGACCATCTGCCAGAAGGAGCCAGGCAGAACCTCTGACCATCTGTCAGAAGGAGCCAGGCAGAACCTCTGACCATCTGGCAGCTGGAGCCAGGCAGAACCTCTGACCATCTGGCAGATGGAGCCAGGGAGAACCTCTGACCATCTGGCAGCTGGAGCCAGGCAGAACCTCTGACCATCTATCTGGCAGCTGGAGCCAGGGAGAACCTCTGACCATCTGGCAGAAGGAGCCAGGCAGAACCTCTGACCATCGGGAAGCCCAGTCTTTGAACACAAACGTGATTGCCTTGACCATACAGCCCCTATAAAGCTCCTCTGCTCTCGGAGGATGTAGCCTTAAGGGTGAAATGAGAACGGGCAAATCACTTTGTCTTGTCTTGTTCCTCCATTTGGAACAGGTGTTCACTGCAGTGGAGCAGCCTGACTGAAACTGGTCCTGATCAGAGAGGGGCCAATAACATCCCAATAACATCCATGGATGGGGACAAAGGGAAGCAAATGCACACCATCTAAAGTCAATTTTGCCAGCTCCCCAAATTGGCTTTCAGAAAATGCTTTTTATAGCTCGGGGGAAATGCAGATGGTGAGTGAATAGGAGGAGAGTTCCAAAAATTATGTTTTACCTTTTCAAAGACGCAGGAAATAGATATCTAAAAAAAGGGAAAAAAAGGGAAAAGTTCAATGTAATTACGACGTATGTCAGATGCTCAACGTAAGACACAGAACCAATCATGAAATCAATCAACGTATACATTTGTACTAAAACCAATTGTCTACCGTCATGAAGGGAACAAAGTGATGGCATCCTGAAGCATCCCTCATCAATGGGAAAGGCGTCTTCAGTAACTGATGGATGTATGTGTACCCATTGTAGAGAGAGAGAGAGAGCTGCCTGCTTATATAAGGGACGGTACTATGGTTAGTGAAGGTAACCCTGAGCATGTACTATGGTTAGTGAAGTGAGTGATCATCATGATCTCCCTCCACCTCTCTCAGGAGAAAAGGATGCTCTATGGCTGTATAAACGCCTGAGCAAACAGGTTCACACATACTCTATGACTGTATAAACGCCTGAGAAAACAGGTTCACACATACTCTATGACTGTATAAACGCCTGAGAAAACAACCTCACTCATGACTAGAAGCAGAACTTGTTTCACATTATTCATACAAAGGCTTGATGTTGCAAGCACACATTCAAACACACACACATATGCAGCCATGTGAAAGCACTAACACACACACACACACGCACACACACACACACACACGCACGCACGCACGCACACACACACACACACACACACACACACACACACACACACACACACACACACACACACACACACACACACACACACACACACACACACACACACCAGATACCTATGTTGAGCACATTGTTGCTCTGAACCCACTGCGGTATATATATATATATTTGTATAAAGTTTTGCCATTGTTGCTCTGAACCCACTGCCCGCAAGATGTCCCTACTTCTTTTAGTTTGCCACCACCCTCAGTTCCACCCTATCCAGTGGTTACGTCCAGAGTGGCTCTGGTTGAGCCTGTTGGTCTGACCTGTAAGGAGTTGAGCCTGTTGGTCTGACCTGTAAGGAGTTGAGCCTGTTGGTCTGACCTGTAAGGAGTTGAGCCTGTTGGTCTGACCTGTAAGGAGTTGAGCCTGTTGGTCTGACCTGTAAGGAGTTGAGCCTGTTGGTCTGACCTGTAAGGAGTTGAGCCTGTTGGTCTGACCTGTAAGGAGTTGAGCCTGTTGGTGTGACCTGTAAGGAGTTGAGCCTGTTGGTCTGACCTGTAAGGAGTTGAGTCTGTTGGTCTGACCTGTAAGGAGTTGAGCCTGTTGGTCTGACCTGTAAAGACCATTGTACGCCGGTTTAATAGACACGTACGGAGATTGTACACGCCTGGTATCCAAACACGCATGGCTTGAAATGCCGTCACCGGTCGAGTGTGTGTAGCCTTCTAACTAATGTGTTTAACTAGCTACCTAGTGTGTGTAGCCTGCTACCTCGTGTGTGTAGAAGCTACCTAATGTGTTTAACTAGCTACCTAGTGTGTGTAACTAGCTACCTAGTGTGTGTAGCCTGCTACCTAGTGTGTGTAGCCTGCTACCTAGTGTGTAGCCTGCTACCTAGTATGTGTAGCCTGCTACCTAGTGTGTAGCCTGCTACCTAGTCTGTGTAACTGGCTACCTATTTTGTGTAGCCTGCTACCTAGTGTGTGTAACTGGCTACCTATTTTGTGTAGCTTGCTACCTAGTGTGTAACTAGCTACCTAGTCTGTGTAGCTTGCTACCTAGTTTGTGTAACTAGCTACCCAGTGTGTGTAGCTTGGTTCCCAGTGTGTGTGGTCAGCAGCAGCGACAGAGCTTTTCATCTCTAGCTAACCACTAAAATATCCACACAGGCAACTAGCGAGCCGGACAGCCAGCCAGCCAGCCAGACAGCCAGACAGCCAGCCAGACAGACAGACAGACAGACAGACAGACAGACAGACAGACAGACAGACAGACAGACAGACAGACAGACAGACAGACAGACAGACAGACAGACAGACCAGACAGACAGACAGACAACCAGACAGACAGACAGACAGACAGACAGACAGACAGACAGACAGACAGACAGACAGACAGCCAGACAGACAGCCAGACAGACAGACAGACAGCCAGACAGACAGACAGACAGACAGCCAGCCAGACAGCCAGCCAGACAGCCAGACAGCCAGCCAGCCAGACAGCCAGCCAGACAGCCAGCCAGACAGCCAGACAGACATTGTTTTAGTATCAGCACCTGCCTCCTGTAAGTTCTGCAAATGTTCCTACATTCACACACACACACACACACACACACACACACACACACACACACACACACACACACACACACACACACACACACACACACACACACACACACACACACACACACATACACACACATACACACACATACACACACACACACAATGATCCAGTGATGTGCATAACCTTCCTCCATGCCGTCTCCATGGGAGAGAAGGTTTTTAAACTTAAGGTGGTAAACATTCTCTACCTCCCCGTCAGGCAGGAAGAAGAAGAAGCACCCGTTGAATTATTGAAAAGCAAAGGGGATGTTTCAAGAACAAAAAGAAGAAGAAGCACCCCCCCCCCCCTGTCGATAAATACCACCTCATTTACCTCACCTGAGAAGCTGTTCACCAGACAGCCAACCCACAATGCACCTTCCTTTATTCCCCCTGCACCCTTCTTACCCTCCCTCTCCCCTGCGTAGTTTATGCAGCATCGGTAATTGATTGTCACGGTGTCTATCATGTCCCGGTGGGACTTGATTTGGTCTTGAGTGGACCTGCTGCTCTAATCAAAAGGTTGGTAATTGAGATCATTCATTCCATGGTGTTAGCATGCAGGGGAATGGGGCAGCGGGTTCAATTGATCTAACTACCATCGCTGGTCTCTCCTTGTTAAGATGGTGCATTAAACACCCGTGCTGCTGTAACTTCCTGAAATCATACCACTGCTGTCCAGGTAGTTTGGCTACTGTAACTTCCTGAAATCATACCAGTGTTGTCCAGGTAGTTTGGCTGCTGTAACTTCCTGAAATCATACCAGTGTTGTCCAGGTAGTTTGGCTACTGTAACTTCCTGAAATCATACCAGTGTTGTCCAGGTAGTTTGGCTACTGTAACTTCCTGAAATCATACCAGTGTTGTCCAGGTAGTTTGGCTACTGTAACTTCCTGAAATCATACCAGTGTTGTCCAGGTAGTTTGGCTACTGTAACTTCCTGAAATCATACCAGTGTTGTCCAGGTAGTTTGGCTGCTGTAACTTCCTGAAATCATACCAGAGTTGTCCAGGTAGTTTGGCTACTGTAACTTCCTGAAATCATACCAGTGCTGTCCAGGTAGTTTGGCTACTGTAACTTCCTGAAATCATACCAGTGTTGTCCAGGTAGTTTGGCTACTGTAACTTCCTGAAATCATACCAGTGTTGTCCAGGTAGTTTGGCTACTGTAACTTCCTGAAATCATACCAGTGTTGTCCAGGTAGTTTGGCTACTGTAACTTCCTGAAATCATACCAGTGTTGTCCAGGTAGTTTGGCTGCTGTAACTTCCTGAAATCATACCAGAGTTGTCCAGGTAGTTTGGCTACTGTAACTTCCTGAAATCATACCAGTGTTGTCCAGGTAGTTTGGCTGCTGTAACTTCCTGAAATCATACCACTGCTGTCCAGCTAGTTTGTCATTTGATGTGGTGGGATGGAAGAGGATAAACGAGGTAAGGTGACATCTGAATGCTTCATTCCAACCTGCTGACAAACTGAGACAAATAATGCAGTGCTTTGTGTTCTGACTGATTGAAAAAACCTGCTAGTCATCTTCAAGGCTTTGTAACTCTCGAATGAGACGCCAAAGATTTACAATTGGAACTGGTCATCTTCGATCGGGCCGGAAACACGTTGAACAGAGGCAGGATGAGGAAATGTGATGTCACCCCAACACGTTGAGCAGAGGCAGGATGAGGAAATGTGATGTCACCCCAACACGTTGAGCAGAGGCAGGATGAGGAAATGTGATGTCACCCCAAACAGAGGCAGGATTGGAACAGAGGCAGGATGAGGAAATGTGATGTCACCCCAACACGTTGAACAGAGGCAGGATGAGGAAATGTGATGTCACCCCAACACGTTGAGCAGAGGCAGGATGAGGAAATGTGATGTCACCCCAACACGTTGAGCAGAGGCAGGATGAGGAAATGTGATGTCACCCCAACACGTTGAGCAGAGGCAGGATGAGGAAATGTGATGTCACCCCAACACGTTGAGCAGAGGCAGGATGAGGAAATGTGATGTCACCCCAACACGTTGAGCAGAGGCAGGATGAGGAAATGTGATGTCACCCCAACACGTTGAGCAGAGGCAGGATGAGGAAATGTGATGTCACCCCAACACGTTGAGCAGAGGCAGGATGAGGAAATGTGATGTCACCCCAACACGTTGAGCAGAGGCAGGATGAGGAAATGTGATGTCACCCCAACACGTTGAGCAGAGGCAGGATGAGGAAATGTGATGTCACCCCAACACGTTGAGCAGAGGCAGGATGAGGAAATGTGATGTCACCCCAACACGTTGAGCAGAGGCAGGATGAGGAAATGTGATGTCACCCCAACACGTTGAACAGAGGCAGGATGAGGAAATGTGATGTCACCCCAACACGTTGAGCAGAGGCAGGATGAGGAAATGTGATGTCACCCCAACACGTTGAGCAGAGGCAGGATGAGGAAATGTGATGTCACCCCAACACGTTGAGCAGAGGCAGGATGAGGAAATGTGATGTCACCCCAACACGTTGAGCAGAGGCAGGATGAGGAAATGTGATGTCACCCCAACACGTTGAGGAAATGAGATGTCAGAGGCAGGATGAGGAAATGTGATGTCACCCCAACACGTTGAACAGAGGCAGGATGAGGAAATGTGATGTCACCCCAACACGTTGAGCAGAGG
>NC_068454.1:5715296-5720296 GCF_023373465.1 Oncorhynchus keta | reverse complement strand
CTAATCCAAACCACTAATCTGGAATAATCTGCACCATCCAAATCAATTGGTCTCTTACCAGTCCACTCTAGGAGACAGAGGACAATGCCATTTACTACAGGCCTCTTACAAAAGCACCCTTGGAAAGCAGATTCGCTTCATTAAAAAGGCAGCTGGTCGTGTCATCCACTTATCTCCACGCAACAAGGCCACGGAGACACGGATATGGATTCCGTCCACTGTCACGCGGTAACAGTGGGTTGTCATTATAGCGTGTGAACGGTACCAACGCCCGGCGATGAGTGTACAGGAGGAGAAAGGTAGGGAGGCAGAATGATCCATTGTGACTGGGTTTTATTGTGGGAAGGTATTTTAGTCAAATGCTGGAGAGAAGCATATTTTGTCAGGTCTTTGTCTCCACGGCCCCTTACCAGCACTGAACTAATGAAGGTTTTTCAATTGTATCATATACCGTTTATTAGTCTGTCTGTATTGTAAATATTATTGTACTGTTGATATGTAAGGTACCCTATATGTACACTATATATATATATATCTATATATATCTACACTATATATGCACGATATCTACACTATATCTGCACTATATACACTATATCTGCACTATATCTACACTATATCTACACTATATATGCACTATATCTACACTATCTGCACTATATCTACACTATATATACACTATGTTTACACTATATATACACTATGTTTACACTATATCTACACTATATATACTATTTCTACACTATATCTACACTATATCTACACTATGTCTACACTATATCTACACTATATATACACTATATCTACACTATGTCTACACTATATCTACACTATATCTACACTATATATACACTATATCTACACTATGTCTACACTATATCTACACTATATCTACACTATGTCTACACTATCTATACACTATATCTACACTATGTCTACACTATATCTACACTATATCTACACTATATATACACTATATCTACACTATGTCTACACTATATGTACACTATATCTACACTATATATGCACTATATCTACACTATCTGCACTATATCTACACTACATCTACACTATATGTACACTATATATACACTATGTCTACACTATATCTGCACTATATCTACACTACATCTACACTATATCTACACTATATCTACACTATATCTACACTATATATACACTATGTTTACACTATATCTACACTATATATACTATTTCTACACTATATCTACACTATATCTACACTATGTCTACACTATATCTACACTATATATACACTATATATACACTATGACTACACTATATCTACACTATGTCTACACTATATATACACTATATCTACACTATGTCTACACTATATCTACACTATATCTACACTATATATACACTATATCTACACTATGTCTACACTATATATGCACTATATCTACACTATCTGCACTATATCTACACTATATATACACTATATCTACACTACATCTACACTATATGTACACTATGTCTACACTATATGTACAAAATATCTACACTATATATACACTATATATACACTATGTCTACACTATATCTACACTACATCTACACTACATCTACACTATATATACAAAGTGTGTGGACACCCTTTCAAATGTGTTGATTCGGCTGCTTCAGCCACACCCGTTGCTGACAGTTGTATAAAATCGAGCACCCATCCTTAGAATCTCCATAGTAAAAATTGGCAGTAGAATGGCCTTACTGAAGAGCTCAGTGACTTTCAACATGGCACCATCATAGGATGCCACCTTTCCAACAAGTCAGTTCGTCATATTTCTGGCCAGCTTCAGCCACAGAACGGGATCGCCGATTGCTGAAGCGCGTAGTGTCAGTGTCATCAGTGTAGTCACTAGTCACTAGAGTCACTGTAGTCACTAGAGTAACTGTAGTCACTAGAGTCACTAGAGTCACTAGAGTGACTAGAGTCACTCAAATAGAGCCTTGGGTGAGTGTTATCCCTAATCTCTTTCACACTCGATCTCTCACCCCTCTTCACCCATCTCTCTCTGTATATGCAGTGGGGTGAACAAGTATTTGATACACTGCCGATTTTGCAGGTTTTCCTACTTACAAAGCATGTAGAGGTCTGTAATTTTTTTTATCATAGGTACACTTCAACTGTGAGAGACGGAATCTAAAACAAAATTCCAGAAAATCACATGGTATGATTTTCTAAGTAATTAATTTGCATTTTATTGCATGACATAAGTATTTTTTTTTCAGAAAGGGCTCTAGATGGAGCCGAATAGAGAAATCCTACAGCCGAAGAGTGTCGGTAGCTGCTGTTCCAATCATTACCGTGTAAATGCAATGGCTTTAGCTACACCTCGTGTAAAACTGATCACATTATCGAACTGATTTATTTCGCAAGAGAGCGGCATCAGCGTTTGACAAGCCTCTCACGATTATTTACGTGTGCGTGTGTGTTCTGAGTGAGCCACAATATTTGATTGCCAAGCTTACCACATTTGTATAACTTGTAGCCTTTGTCATTATTTGACGTTAAACAAATCCCTCTTATTAAAGGTAACAACTGACGGCCATACCAGTCCTAATAAAAACCAGAGGAAACGATTATAGTAGTTTTTTCTCTCAGAGAACTGGACTCATAACAACTGTCAAAGTTCCAGATATTTAATCTCACTTACTGATGATCAATATGTCCGCTCTGATCAATATGTCCGCTCTACTTCCTCCCTGTGTTTTGTTCTGACAATAGGACTAGTGAGGCTTTACAGTATTGATGAGAGGAGACCTCCGTAGCCTGAGGGAGACGTAAACTGGCTTTTCTCATTCTGGAGCTTCAACTTAGCATGTTGCTTACCCCCCCCCCTCCCCTTCACTCCCCATTTGCCAGAAAAGAAGATAAGCACGCAGGCTTGTGCAAGCTGTGGCTACATGGACATGTTGACGCTGCCGGCTTGTGGCTTTCGGGGACAAGGTCTTTTTCCTACATTGTAACCGTTATGGTGAAAAACAGCACGCCGCAGTAGAGCAGGGGGTTCGCCTGAGTGGCAGAAGCAGTCAGAGAGGGTGAAAGAGGGGAAGGCCAAAATGGGAAGGGACCACTGAGTTTGATCTAGGGCGAGGGAAACACTTTTTTTTCACTGTTGGACTCGAGAGCGAGAGGGGACAGCTCAATGGACATCAGAATGACAGGTGGCCTTTTAAATCCAGGTTCAATCTACCTGTCATACTTCTCGATACAAACGATATTACAGAGTAAAATGTCAGTAAACGATGTCCTTGTGAGTGAGATGGACGTCTGGTTTTCGGGGCATATGTTAACAAATGGACTTTGGGTTCACTTGAGCAGAGTGGGGGGTGGTTAAACCTGTCTGGACCCACTCCTCTCTCTCTCTCTCTCTCTCTCTCTCTCTCTCTCTCTCTCTCTCTCTCTCTCTCTCTCTCTCTCTCTCTCTCTCTCTCTCTCTCTCTCTCTCTCTCTCTCTCTCTCTCTCAATTCAATTCAATTCAATTAAAGGGCTTTATTGGCATGGGAAACATGTGTTAACATTGCCAAAGCAAGTGAGGTAGATAATATATAAAGTGAATATATAAAGTGAAATAAACAATAAAGATGAACAGTAAACATTACACATACAGAAGTTTCAAAACAATAAAGACATTACAAATGTCATATTATATATATACAGTGTTTTAACAATGTACAAATGGACACAAGATACAATAAATAAGCATAAATATGGGTTGTATTTACAATGGTGTGTGTTCTTCACTGGTTGCCCTTTTCTCCTGTCAACAGGTCACAAATCTTGCTGCTGTGATGTCACACTGTGGAATTTCACCCAGTAGATATGGGAGTTTATCAAAATTGGATTTCTTTTCAAATTCTTTGTGGATCTGTGTAATCTGAGGGAAATATGTCTCTCTAATATGGTCATACATTGGGCAGGAGGTTAGGAAGTGCAGCTCAGTTTCCACCTCATTTTGTGGAAACTGAGCTGCACTTCCTCTATGTCTGTCTCTGTCTCTCTGTCTCTCTGTCTCTGTCTCTCCCTCTCTCTCTCTCTCTCTCTGTCTGTCTGTCTGTCCGTCTGTCTGTCTGTCTGTCTGTCTGTCTGTCTGTCTGTCTGTCTGTCTGTCTCTCTCTCTGTCTCTCTGTCTCTCTGTCTCTCTGTCTGTCTGCTGTCTGTCTCTCTCTCTCTCTGTCTCTGTCTCTCATCAGAGTCCTTCTCATCAGAGTCCTTGACCCACCACCTCTTCACACACACACACACACACACACACACACACACACACACACACACACACACACACACACACACACACACACACACACACACACACACACACACACACACACACACACACACACACAGAACTCATAGGGTAGGATCCACCTACGCACACAGAGAACGGCAGCCTTCTCTCGTCTCCTGTTCTCATCAAGGTATGTGTAATTTGGTAAATGAAGCTGTAATTATCTCACAGGGTGATAGAGCAACCATAGAGAGAAGACAAGATTCACAGAACAGGGAGCTTCACAATCCATTATGTTCTTTATGTAGGAAAGTATTGTGTCGGATGCATGTGTGTATTACTGTATGTGATGTATAATCAGTGTTACCGTGGTTACTGTATGTGATGTATAATCGGTGTTACCGTGGTTACTGTATGTGATGTCTGATAAGTGTTACCAAGGTTGTTGTATATGATGTATAATCAGTGTTACCAAGGTTACTGTATAATCAGTGTTACCAAGGTTACTGTTTAACCAGTGTTACCGGGGTTGATGTATAATCAGTGTTACCAGGGTTACTGTATAATTAGTGTTACCAGTGTTATTTGTAATTTCTGCATGTGTCTGTCTCTGTCTCTGTGTGCATCTCTGTCTCTGTTTATCTCTGTCTCTGTGTGCATCTCTGTCTCTGTGTGCATCTCTGTCTCTGTGTGCATCTCTGTCTCTGTGTGCATCTCTGTATCTGTTTATCTCTGTATCTGTG
>NC_068454.1:5595296-5707796 GCF_023373465.1 Oncorhynchus keta | reverse complement strand
GTGAGGAAAGGCAACCTGCAGACAGACCCAGGAAGTGATGTCAGGTGAGGAAAGGCAACCTGCAGACAGACACAGGAAGTGATGTCAGGTGAGGAAAGGCAACCTGCAGACAGACCCAGGAAGTGATGTTAGGTGAGGAAAGGCAACCTGCAGACAGACACATGAAGTGATGTCAGGTGAGGAAAGGCAACCTGCAGACAGACCCAGGAAGTGATGTCAGGTGTAGAAAGGCAACCTGCAGACACACCCAGGAAGGTATGTCAGGTGAAGAAAGGCAACCTGCAGACAGACCCAGGAAGTGATGTTAGGTGAGGAAAGGCAACCTGCAGACAGACCCAGGAAGTGATGTTAGGTGAGGAAAGGCAACCTGCAGACAGACCCAGGAAGTGATGTTAGGTGAGGAAAGGCAACCTGCAGACAAACCCAGGAAGTGATGTTAGGTGAGGAAAGGCAACCTGCAGACAGACCCAGGAAGTGATGTTAGGTGAGGAAAGGCAACCTGCAGACAGACCCAGGAAGTGATGTTAGGTGAGGAAAGGCAACCTGCAGACACACCCAGGAAGTGATGTCAGGTGAAGAAAGGCAACCTGCAGACAGACCCAGGAAGTGATGTTAGGTGAGGAAAGGCAACCTGCAGACAGACCCAGGAAGTGATGTCAGGTGAGGAAAGGCAACCTGCAGACAGACCCAGGAAGTGATGTTAGGTGAGGAAAGGCAACCTGCAGACAGACCCAGGAAGTGATGTCAGGTGTAGAAAGGCAACCTGCAGACAGACCCAGGAAGTGATGTTAGGTGAGGAAAGGCAACCTGCAGACAGACCCAGGAAGTGATGTCAGGTGTAGAAAGGCAACCTGCAGACAGACCCAGGAAGTGATGTCAGGTGAGGAAAGGCAACCTGCAGACAGACCCAGGAAGTGATGTCAGGTGAGGAAAGACAACCTGCAGACAGACCCAGGAAGTGATGTCAGGTGAGGAAAGGCAACCTGCAGACAGACACAGGAAGTGATGTTAGGTGAGGAAAGGCAACCTGCAGACAGACACAGGAAGTGATGTCAGGTGAGGAAAGGCAACCTGCAGACAGACCCAGGAAGTGATGTCAGGTGACAGACACAGGAAGTGATGTCAGGTGAGGAAAGGCAACCTGCAGACAGACCCAGGAAGTGATGTTAGGTGAGGAAAGGCAACCTGCAGACAGACACATGAAGTGATGTCAGGTGAGGAAAGGCAACCTGCAGACAGACCCAGGAAGTGATGTTAGGTGAGGAAAGGCAACCTGCAGACAGACCCAGGAAGTGATGTCAGGTGAGGAAAGGCAACCTGCAGACAGACCCAGGAAGTGATGTCAGGTGTAGAAAGGCAACCTGCAGACACACCCAGGAAGGTATGTCAGGTGAAGAAAGGCAACCTGCAGACAGACCCAGGAAGTGATGTTAGGTGAGGAAAGGCAGGATGTTAGGTGAGGAAAGGCAACCTGCAGACAAACCCAGGAAGTGATGTTAGGTGAGGAAAGGCAACCTGCAGACAGACCCAGGAAGTGATGTTAGGTGAGGAAAGGCAACACACCCAGGAAGGTGTCAGGTGAAGAAAGGCAACCTGCAGACAGACCCAGGAAGTGATGTTAGGTGAGGAAAGGCAACCTGCAGACAGACCCAGGAAGTGATGTTAGGTGAGGAAAGGCAACCTGCAGACAGACCCAGGAAGTGATGTCAGGTGAGGAAAGGCAACCTGCAGACAGACCCAGGAAGTGATGTTAGGTGAGGAAAGGCAACCTGCAGACAGACCCAGGAAGTGATGTCAGGTGTAGAAAGGCAACCTGCAGACAGACCCAGGAAGTGATGTTAGGTGAGGAAAGGCAACCTGCAGACAGACCCAGGAAGTGATGTCAGGTGTAGAAAGGCAACCTGCAGACAGACCCAGGAAGTGATGTCAGGTGAGGAAAGGCAACCTGCAGACAGACCCAGGAAGTGATGTCAGGTGAGGAAAGGCAACCTGCAGACAGACCCACGAAGTGATGTTAGGTGAGGAAAGGCAACCTGCAGACAGACACAGGAAGTGATGTTAGGTGTAGAAAGGCAACCTGCAGACAGACCCAGGAAGTGATGTCAGGTGTAGAAAGGCAACCTGCAGACAGACCCAGGAAGTGATGTCAGGTGTAGAAAGGCAACCTGCAGACAGACACAGGAAGTGATGTCAGGTGAAGAAAGGCAACCTGCAGACAGACACAGGAAGTGATGTCAGGTGAGGAAAGGCAACCTGCAGACAGACCCAGGAAGTGATGTCAGGTGAAGAAAGGCTACCTGCAGACAGACACAGGAAGTGATGTCAGAAAGGCAGACAGACAGGAAGTGATGTCAGGTCAGGAAAGGCAACCTGCAGACAGACACGGGAAGTGATGTCAGGTGAGGAAGACCTGCAGACAGACCCAGGAAGTGATGTCAGGTGAGGAAAGGCAACCTGCAGACAGACACAGGAAGTGATGTCAGGTGAGGAAAGGCAACCTGCAGACAGACCCAGTAAGTGATGTCAGGTGAGGAAAGGCAACCTGCAGACAGACACAGGAAGTGATGTCAGTTGAGGAAAGGCGTCCTGCAGACAGACCCTGGTGGTGATCCCAGACTCAGACTGATGACGCATGTCAGGTCATTAATATACCAGCGAGCCACAGCTTATGTAACAGCAAATCTAGTGCTTGACAACACATTTCAGGATGTAGCACGCAACCATTGGTTGATGCATACAAAATCTGAGCAGTGGGACGAAACCAATACGTTATTCTGGATAGTTTGTCTCAAATTCCCAGCTGTGTAAAGGAATAACCACACAGACAACCGACAGGGTAAATTCAATATGGAATTGTATGTAATATTCTGTGTCAAAACACCATTTTCACTCAGAGAGGCTAAGCTGTGTCAATACACCAGCATCACTTAGAGATGCTGAGCTGTATCAATACACCATTATCACTCAGAGAGGCTGAGCTGTGTCAATACACCAGCATCACTTAGAGATGCTGAGCTGTATCAATACACCATTATCACTCAGAGAGGCTGAGCTGTGGCAATACACCAGCATCACTCAGAGACGCTGAGCTGTGTCAATGCACCATTATCACTCAGAGAGGCTGAGCTGTGTCAATACACCAGCATCACTCAGAGATGCTGAGCTGTGGCAATACACCAGCATCACTCAGAGATGCTGAGCTGTATCAATACACCATTATCACTCAGAGAGGCTGAGCTGTGTCAATACACCAGCATCACTCAGAGATGCTGAGCTGTGGCAATACACCAGCATCACTCAGAGATGCTGAGCTGTATCAATACACCATTATCACTCAGAGAGGCTGAGCTGTGTCAATACACCAGCATCACTCAGAGATGCTGAGCTGTGGCAATACACCAGCATCACTCAGAGAGGCTGAGATGTGTCAATACTCCAGCATCACTCAGAGAGGCTGAGCTGTGTCAATACACCAGCATCACTCAGAGAGGCTGAGCTGTGTCAATACTCCAGCATCACTCAGAGAGACTGAGCTGTGTCAATACTCCAGCATCACTCAGAGAGGCTGAGCTGTGTCAATACACCAGCATCACTCAGAGATGCTGAGCTGTGGCAATACACCAGCATCACTCAGAGATGCTGACCTGTGTCAATACACCAGCATCACTCAGAGAGGCTGAGCTTTTGGCAATACACCAGCATCACTCAGAGAGGCTGAGCTGCTAGCAACCATGGCTAACTAGTTAGCTAGATAGTTAACTAGGTAGTTAACTATCCAACAACAAAGCATGAATCCCACCCTTCCATTCTATTTCACATTATGTTGTTCACAGGAGTTCTTCACTTACTTCCTTACATAATAATTCCTCATTTCAGTTACCTCAGAACCTCTTCTCTTTGTAAAGGTGCTGTGTTTATACTGAGGGTACTAAAAGTCCCCCTGAATATGCATTCTACGGCCAAGCTCCTGCCTTTGTGACGAATATGAATTCCCCCCCAAAAATGTTTTCTTTTCCCGGCTCTGTCCTAAACGTTCTGATACGTTCTGCTCTGATTGCTCTCCATTTCCCGCTGACTGAGAAGGAAAGCTGCATTAGACTGAAAATCGATGCGCCGTCCACGATGATATGGTTTTTTTAAGGCAGCTTGGCAGGGAATTCAGACGCAGTTCCATATGAGTTAGAGCGATCAGGGCACCTATATCAGATGTAATATATCTGGCCCTAGAGAAAACACAACGGTGTGCTAGGGAGGAAGAAGGCAACGTGTCAGTCAATTTGAAGATGGACAGACGCTAAAATCTGTTGACGGGAGAGAGTCGGAACAGAGTTATATATTATCAAATCAACCCACAGTTATTTCATCTGGTGTTTCTATTTGTTTTCTATCCTCTTTCTCTACTTCACACTTTTACTCTCCTAATAACTGTGAAGAAAATGTTTGTTTGTATCTGTTTATCAACGCAATGTACACCACGACATGGGCCCAGGCTTCAGTCTGGAGATGAATAGATTACATGGGGAAAAGAGAGGTGAGGCTGACAGGAAACCTGGGCCGGAGATTCCATTCCGACGGATTCTGTCTTCAATCAATCACTTGTTGATTCATGAGAGGGAGAGAAATAAACAGGAGAAGATTTTTAGGGATCGCCAGACCAGTAGCAGGGAGTATTCAACCATGGAAGAGGAGGATGAGGTATTGACGAAGATCGACGGGTACAGAGAGCCAGGATTACCAGTTGAAGGCTTTCATGACATTATGACTGATGAGTTTATCAGTAGAGGTGTTTTACTGTATGTTCTGTTACTGATTCCTGATTACCTCCCAGACAGGGATGAAGTGTGATGGGCTGGTGGGCAGAGCTGTGTAGTTCACCTAACCTCCCAGACAGGGATGAAGTGTGATGGGCTGGTAGGGAGAGCTGTGTAGTTCACCTAACCTCCCAGACAGGGATGAAGTGTGATGGGCTGGTAGGGAGAGCTGTGTAGTTCACCTAACCTCCCAGACAGGGATGAAGTGTGATGGGCTGGTGGGCAGAGCTGTGTAGTTCACCTAACCTCCCAGACAGGGATGAAGTGTGATGGGCTGGTGGGCAGAGCTGTGTAGTTCACCTAACCTCCCAGACAGGGATGAAGAGTGATGGGCTGGTAGGGAGAGCTGTGTAGTTCACCTAACCTCCCAGACAGGGATGAAGAGTGATGGGCTGGTAGGGAGAGCTGTGTAGTTCACCTAACCTCCCAGACAGGGATGAAGTGTGATGGGCTGGTGGGCAGAGCTGTGTAGTTCACCTAACCTCCCAGACAGGGATGAAGTGTGATGGGCTGGTGGGCAGAGCTGTGTAGTTCACCTAACCTCCCAGACAGGGATGAAGAGTGATGGGCTGGTAGGGAGAGCTGTGTAGTTCACCTAACCTCCCAGACAGGGATGAAGAGTGATGGGCTGGTAGGGAGAGCTGTGTAGTTCACCTAACCTCCCAGACAGGGATGAAGAGTGATGGGCTGGTAGGGAGAGCTGTGTAGTTCACCTAACCTCCCAGACAGGGATGAAGAGTGATGGGCTGGTAGGGAGAGCTGTGTAGTTCACCTAACCTCCCAGACAGGGTTGAAGAGTGATGGGCTGGTAGGGAGAGCTGTGTAGTTCACCTAACCTCCCAGACAGGGATGAAGAGTGATGGGCTGGTAGGGAGAGCTGTGTAGTTCACCTAACCTCCCAGACAGGGATGAAGTGTGATGGGCTGGTAGGGAGAGCTGTGTAGTTCACCTAACCTCCCAGACAGGGATGAAGAGTGATGGGCTGGTCGGTAGTGCTGTGTAGTTCACCTAACCGCCCAGACAGGGTATAATGAGTGGTGGGTGAGCTGGTAGGTAGAGCTGGTAGGTAGAGCTGACATTTTAATGAAGTCCCTACCTCTTTTTCATCAACCATGTCAATTCTACCCCCCCCAATTCTACCCCCCACTCAATTCTACCCCCCATTCTACCCCCCCCAATTCTAACCCCCATTCTACCCCCATTCTAACCCCCATTCTAAACCTCCCCTCAATTATACCCCCATCCTAACCCCCATTCAACCCCCTCAATTCTACCCCCCCATTCTACCCCCTATCCTAACCCCCTCAATTCTAACCCCCCATTCTACCCCCATTCTAACCCCCATTCTAACCCCCCATTCTAACCCACCCCCTCATTCTAACTCTCCCCTCAATTCTACCCTCCCATTCTAACCCCCTCCATTCAACCCCCCTCAATTCTAACCCCCATTCTAACCCCCTCAATTCTAACCCCCCCATTCTAACCCCCCATTCTAACCCCCCCCATTCTAACCCCCCCCAGTTGTATTTTCAGTGGATGGATGGATATATTGTGAGACGAGAGACAGGAAGCTCACAGTGTCACTATATGTTCCCCACCTGTGACAGTATCACCCACTCACCTCCCGCAACACCATAGCTGCAACTAACAGCAATTACACTCCTCTCACACACAGACAACCCCCTGATTTCCAGTTTGTGCCAATTATAACGTCAGGACAGCATTCAGTAGAGGCTTAATTAAAAACTGAAACACCCAGTGCTCTTCAACTTAGCTGCACTCTGCCTTGTGCTGTTGACACCTGGTAGGCTGCCTATTCCTCACGATGACCAAATGACTCCTCAAGGTGGCCAAATGACTCCTCACGATGACCAAATGACTCCTCATGATGACCAAATGACTCCTCACGATGACCAAATGACTCCTCAAGGTGGCCAAATGACTCCTCAAGGTGGCCAAATGACTCCTCAAGGTGGCCAAATGACTCCTCAAGGTGGCCAAATGACTCCTCAAGGTGGCCAAATGACTCCTCACGATGACCAAATGACTCCTCAAGGTGGCCAAATGACTCAAACCAAATGACTCTTGGTAACTACCGATCGGATGAAAGTGGTTTCTTCGTCACGTTGCTCACTGAGTACCTTGTCCTGGCTGGGGGATAGAGTTTGCTCTGCCACCCCTACTCAGTCCCAGTCCCATTAGCAGTCAGGTGTGTGAGGTGTGTTAAATTAAGTGAGTGTGACTTTAGCCATTTCAGGGGAAACAACAATGACTCATATGATTGTTTCAGGACTTGGATATAATCACTTATATTGGGTGGAAACAATTATTTTGCTGTGTTTGTTGTAGACAACCAGATGATAGATGATATATTCTAGAGTGTTGGGTTATTTTGTCTAGCTGTGTGATATATTCTAGAGTGTTAGGGTATTCTGTCTAGCTGTGTGATATATTCTAGAGTGTTGGGGCATTCTGTCTAGCTGTGTGATATATTCTAGAGTGTTAGGGTATTCTGTCTAGCTATGTGATATATTCTAGAGTTTTAGGGTATTCTGTCTAGCTGTGTGATACATTCTAGAGTGTTAGGGTATTCTGTCTAGCTGTGTGATATATTCTAGAGTGTTAGGGTATTCTGTCTAGCTGTGTGATATATTCTAGAGTTTTAGGGTATTCTGTCTAGCTGTGTGATATATTCTAGAGTGTTAGGGTATTCTGTCTAGCTGTGTGATATATTCTAGAGTGTTAGGGTATTCTGTCTAGCTGTGTGATATATTCTAGAGTGTTAGGGCATTCTGTCTAGCTGTGTGATATATTCTAGAGTGTTAGGGCATTCTGTCTAGCTGTGTGATATATTCTAGAGTGTTAGGGTATTCTGTCTAGCTGTGTGATATATTCTAGAGTGTAAGGGCATTCTGTCTAGCTGTGTGATATATTCTAGAGTGTTAGGGTATTCTGTATTACTGTGTTATTTGCAAGGTGTAAGGGTATTTGTCATCTGAAGATGAGGAATCATCGGACCAAAGCACAGCGTGGTAAGTGTTCATGCTTTCTGTATTAAAACTGAACACTATGACAAAGTAACAAAGAGAATAACCAAAACAGTCCTGAAAGATGCAAAACACTAAGCAGATATTAACTACCCACAAAACCCATGTGGGAAAAAGCTACCTAAATACGGTTCCCAATCAGAGACAATGATAGACAGCTGTCCCTGATTGAGAACCATACCGGCCAAAACAAAAAGAAATACAAAAACATAGAAAAAAGAACATAGAATGCCCACCCAAAATCACACCCTGACCAAACCGAAATAGAGACTAAGGTCAGGGCGTGACACAAGGTGAGATCTCTTCAGAGATCATTTTCCACCTCCACGTCGTCCCGCCGTTGTCTAAACTCCACACCGCATGACACAGCTCTATAATCACGTAATGTAACATATCCCCAGAGCTCCAGGGTTAACAGTCCTAGAGGGAGGAAATATACTCTTTGTGGGAATATCTCCTTTCCTTTCCCATGTGAGCTGGTGAGGGAGGGAAGTCGAGCGGATTGAATTAGTGCCCAGTGATTTGGTCCGAAGGAAAATGGAGGGAGTTAATAATGAAAAGAAAATCAACAGCATTATTCTGCTACCTGCTGGCTGGAGGAAGGGAGGGTGATAGGGTGTACAATACAGACTATGAATAACACATCACTGTCTACTGGCTGGGTTTCCTCTCACAACCAGGGAGATGGAGTGGGATTTAGCCAAGTTCACAGACAGTGGATGTTTATTAAACAGGTGTCCTTGGAGAAGCAAATCATGACACAAGGGATAAAGGATTATAACGATAATGACAACAGTGATAATGGAGGTGATGATGAAGAAAATGGCTATGATCAAGACATACTGTTCCTATAAAGACTCCATAGCCTTTTATGTACACAGTCATGAAGATCAGATCAGTAGGTGATGAAGGTCAGTAGGTGATGTAGATCAGTAGGTGATGTAGATCAGTAGGTGATGAAAATCCGTAGGTGATGAAGATCAGACTAGTAGGTGATGAAGATCAGTAGGTGATGAAGATCAGATCAGTTGGTGATGTAGATCAGATCAGTAGGTGATGAAGATCAGTAGGTGATGAAGCTCAGACTAGTAGGTGATGAAGATCAGTAGGTGATGAAAATCAGTAGGTGATGAAGCTCAGACTAGTAGGTGATGAAGATCAGTAGGTGATGAAGATCAGTAGGTGATGAAGATCAGTAGGTGATGTAGATCAGTAGGTGATGAAGATCCGTAGGTGATGAAGATCAGACTAGTAGGTGATGAAGATCAGTAGGTGATGAAGATCAGATCAGTAGGTGATGTAGATCAGATCAGTAGGTGATGAAGATCAGTAGGCGATGAAGCTCAGACTAGTAGTTGATGAAGATCAGTAGGTGATGAAGATCAGTAGGTGATGAAGCTCAGACTAGTAGGTGATGAAGATCAGTAGGTGATGAAGATCAGATCAGTAGGTGATGAAGATCAGTAGGTGATGAAGCTCAGTAGGTGATGAAGATCAGACTAGTAGGTGATGAAGATCAGTAGGTGATGAAGATCAGATCAGTACGTGATGAAGATCAGTAGGTGATGAAGATCAGATCAGTAGGTGATGAAGATCAGTAGGTGATGAAGATCAGATTAGAAGGTGATGAAGATCAGAGCAGTAGGTGATGAAGATCAGATCAGTAGGTGATGAAGATCAGATTAGAAGGTGATGAAGATCAGATCAGTAGGTGATGAAGCTCAGTAGGTGATGAAGATCTGTAGGTGATGAAAATCAGATCAGTAGGTGATGAAGATCAGATCAGTAGGTGATGTAGATCAGTAGGTGATGAAGATCAGATCAGTAGGTGATGAAGATCAGTAGGCGATGAAGATCAGATCAGTAGGTGATGAAGATCAGACTAGTAGGTGATGAAGATCAGATCAGTAGGTGATGAAAATCAGTAGGTGATGAAGATCAGACTAGTAGGTGATGAAGATCAGTAGGTGATGAAGATCAGTAGGTGATGAAGATCAGTAGGTGATGAAGATCAGTAGGTGATGAAGATCAGATCAGTAGGTGATGAAGCTCAGTAGGTGATGAAGATCTGTAGGTGATGAAGATCAGATCAGTAGGTGATGAAGATCAGATCAGTAGGTGATGTAGATCAGTAGGCGATGAAGATCAGATCAGTAGGTGATGAAGATCAGACTAGTAGGTGATGAAGATCAGATCAGTAGGTGATGAAAATCAGTAGGTGATGAAGATCAGATCAGTAGGTGATGAAGATCAGATCAGTAGGTGATGTAGATCAGTAGGTGATGAAGATCAGATCAGTAGGTGATGAAGATCAGTAGGCGATGAAGCTCAGATCAGTAGGTGATGAAGATCAGACTAGTAGGTGATGAAGATCAGATCAGTAGGTGATGAAGATCCGTAGGTGATGAAGATCAGATCAGTAGGTGATGAAAATCAGTAGGTGATGAAGATCAGATTAGAAGGTGATGAAGATCAGATCAGTAGGTGATGAAAATCAGTAGGTGATGAAGATCAGATTAGAAGGTGATGAAGATTAGATTAGTAGGTGATGAAAATCATATCAGTAGGTGATGAAAATCAGATCAGTAGGTGATGAAAATCAGATCAGTAGGTGATGAAGATCAGTAGGTGATGAAGATCAGATTAGAAGGTGATGAAGTTTAGATTAGTAGGTGATGAAAATCATATCAGTTGGTGATGAAGATTAGATTAGAAGGTGATGAAGCTCAGATCAGTAGGTGATGAAGATCCGATCAGCAGATGATGAAAATCAGATCTGCAGGTGATGAAGTCAGACGACAATGCAGAGCAGCAACTCTGATTCAAAGCTAGATAATCTAACCCATCACCATATTTGTCTTTGTAATTAACCACACAGCCAATGGATTTCTGTGTCTCAAACACGGCTTCTCTCTTAACCTAACATTCATCCCCTAGTGATAAAGCACTCCTAGTAAACTCATTTCACCTTATGGAGCTATGACAACTGTTCCTCAAAGCTAGTTTAACTTGCCTTTTGCCAGGGTCACAAAAATAAATAATTAAATTAATAAATACATGATTCAGCTTCAAAATCACTGTGAAAGCTGCTGGCAGGAAGTGTAAGGGGGAGGGGGGGGGGATATAATTGCTGCCGTGCCATGCTGAAAAGGCTATTCAATAGACATTTTCTGCAACACTGATTGGCTCCCCCCCCCCTCTCCCTTCCTTTGCCCCTTCTCAATGCATTGCCTGTCATTTAAAACACAAGGAGGCCTTTCCAGATGCTTGGAATAGTTTGCATGGCAGAATAACAAGCTAATTAGAGCTTGTGTGGGGATGGATGGCTCTGAAGGGGCACTAGTATGGGCCCAAGGGGCAGAATAGCACCCTCATAGCCTTACAGCCAACTGCCACGCCCTGATGACAACCTCATAGCCTTACAGCCAACTGCCACGCTCTGATGACAACCTCATAGCCTTACAGCCAACTGCCACGCCCTGATGACAACCTCATAGCCTTACAGCCAACTGCCACGCCCTGATGACAACCTCATAGCCTTACAGCCAACTGCCACGCTCTGATGACAACCTCATAGCCTTACAGCCAACTGCCACGCCCTGATGACAACCTCATAGCCTTACAGCCAACTGCCACGCCCTGATGACAACCTCATAGCCTTACAGCCAACTGCCACGCCCTGATGACAACCTCATAGCCTTACAGCCAACTGCCACGCCCTGATGACAACCTCATAGCCTTACAGCCAACTGCCACGCCCTGATGACAACCTCATAGCCTTACAGCCAACTGCCACGCCCTGATGACAACCTCATAGCCTTACAGCCAACTGCCACGCCCTGATGACAACCTCATAGCCTTACACCCAACTGCCATGCCTTGATGACTTGGATTGAGTCGCTGACGTGATCGTCCTGTCTGGTTTGGCGCCCCCCCTTGGGTTGTGCCGTGGCGGAGATCTTTGTAGGCTATACTCGGCCTTGTCTCAGGATGGTAGGTTGGTGGTTGAAGATATCCCTGTAGTGGCGTGGGGGATGTGCTTTGGCAAAGTGGGTGGGGTTATATCCTTCCTGTTTGGCCCTGTCCGGGGGTATCCTTCCGTGGCCTAAAAGTAAGTGCATGCTCTTCAACCGATTGCTACCCCCACCCACCCTCCCGTCTAGCATCACTACTCCGGACGGTTCTGACTTAGAATATGTGGACAACTACAAATACCTAAGTGTCTGTTTAGACTGTAAACTCTCCTTCCAGACTCACATTAAGCATCTCCAATCCAAAATAAAATATAGAATCGGCTTACTATTTCGCAACAAAGACTCCTTCTCTCATGCTGCAAAAACATACCCTCGTAAAACTGACTATCCTACCGATATTTGACTTTGGCGATGTCATTTACAAAATGGCCTCCAATGCTCTTCTCAGCAAATTGGATGCAGTCTATCAAAGTGCCATCCGTTTTGTCACCAAAGCCCCATATGCTACCCACCACTGTGACCTGTATGCTCTCGTTGGCTGGCCCTCGCTACATATCCGTCGCCAAACCCACTGGCTCCAGGTCATCTATACGCCTTTGCAAGGTGAAGCCCCACCTTATCTCAGCTCACTGGTCACCATAGCAACGCCCACCTGTAGCACGTGCTCCAGCAGGTACAGTTGAATTCGGAAGTTGCACAAACCTTAGCCTAACACATTTAAACTCAGTTTTTCACTATTCCTGACATTTAATCCTAGTAAAAATTCCCTGTCTTAGGTCAGTTAGGATCACCAATTTATTTTAAGAATGTGAAATTTAACAATAATAGTAGAGAGAATGATTTATTTCAGATTTTATTTCTTTCATCACATTTCCAGTGGGTCAGAAGTTTACGTACAGTCTATTAGTATTTGGTAGCACTGCGTTTACATGGTTTAACTTGTGTTTAACGTTTTGGGTCAGCTTCCACAAGCTTCCCACAATAAATTGGGTGTATTTTGGCTCATTTCTCCTGGCAGAGCTGGTGTAATTGAATCAGGGTTGTAAGGTCTCCTAGCTCACAAACACTTTTTCAGTTCTGCCAACAATCCTTTTCTACAGGATTGAGGTCAGGGATTTGTGATGGCCACTCCAAAACCTTGACTTTGTTGTCCTTAAGTCGTTTTGCCACAACTTTGGAAGTATGCTTGGGGTCATTGTCCATTTGGAAGAACCATTTGCACTTTACTTTGGTGCGAAAAGTGCAAATCAATCCCAGAACAACAGCAAAGGACCTTTTGAAGATGCTGGAGGAAACCGGTACACAAGTATTTATATCCACAGTAAATCTAGTCCTATATCGACATAACGTGAAAGGCCGCTCAGCGAGGAAGAAGCATACGGTTTGCTACTGCACATGGGAACAAAGATCGTACTTTCGGGAGACAGATGCATGATCATGGCCCTTTCTAAATCAAAACAAATTTCACATATATTATTTAGTATATGTAAAGACAATATTAAAATCAAGAATAGTCTGATGGGTGACAATATTAGCCTATCACTTGTGAGTTATATATTATCACGTTTGAACGATGGCCAGTGTAAGGAAAGAAACAATTACTTTTTACCTTATCTAACCTGGCCCATAGGCCGATATGTTTTAATAAGGTTTGTATCACACCTCATGTAGCCTGGCCCATAGGCCGATATGTTTTAATAAGGTTTGTATCACACCTCATCTAGCCTGGCCCATAGGCCGATATGTTTTGATAAGGTTAGTATCACACCTCATCTAGCCTGGCCCATAGGCCTATATGTTTTGATAAGGTTTGTATCACAGCTCATCTAGCCTGGCTCATAGGCCGATATGTTTTGATAAGGTTAGTATCACACCTCATCTAGCCTGGCCCATAGGCCTATATGTTTTGATAAGGTTTGTATCACAGCTCATCTAGCCTGGCCCATAGGCCGATATGTTTTGATAAGGTTAGTATCACACCTCATCTAGCCTGGCCCATAGGCCTATATGTTTTGATAAGGTTAGTATCACACCTCATCTAGCCTGGCCCATAGGCCTATATGTTTTGATAAGGTTTGTATCACACCTCATCTAGCCTGGCCCATAGGCCTATATGTTTTGATAAGGTTTGTATCACACCTCATCTAGCCTGGCCCATAGACCTATATGTTTTAATAAGGTTTGTATCACACCTTATCTAACCTGGCCCATAGGCCTATATGTTTTGATAAGGTTAGTATCACACCTCATCTAGCCTGGCCCATAGGCCTATATGTTTTGATAAGGTTAGTATCACACCTCATCTAGCCTGGCCCATAGGCCTATATGTTTTGATAAGGTTTGTATCACACCTCATCTAGCCTGGCCCATAGGCCTATATGTTTTGATAAGGTTTGTATCACACCTCATCTAGCCTGGCCCATAGGCCTATATGTTTTGATAAGGTTAGTATCACACCTCATCTAGCCTGGCCCATAGGCCTATATGTTTTGATAAGGTTAGTATCACACCTCATCTAGCCTGGCCCATAGGCCTATATGTTTTGATAAGGTTAGTATCACACCTCATCTAGCCTGGCCCATAGGCCTATATGTTTTAATAAGGTTTGTATCACACCTCATCTAGCCTGGCCCATAGGCCAACATGTTTGTATCACCATGAATGTGGCCAAATAAATATGCCTAATTTCAAGAAGTTATCAGCTTTACAAGGGGTGTAGAGCCTAAATCCTAAATCCATATATAAGCAGCACTCTAGATATATATATCTAGAGCGCTGCTTATATATGGACTTACCCCTTGTAAAGCTGATGACTTCTTGAAATTAGGCATATTTATTTGGCCACATTCATGGTGATACAAACATGTATATATATATATATATATATATATATATATATATATATATATATATATATATATATATATATATATATAGTTTCAAGTTTGGGGGAAATCATTTTCACCATAAAAATGCTCCTTCAAAGTAAAAGCATAATTGCATTTGTGGTCACTTTTGATAATGGTGTTTACCCGCTAATGGAACATTTGCACATACAGTCTCCTGCTGCGCTTATAATGTGATGAAATAGCCTTAAGCTAAATGTTCTGATCTGTTGTGTCGGGCACATTACGTAATTTTGTTTTGTTTTATGTGGTTGTATTTGGGATCTATCACATACCACAACTGTCCCAGACGATGTTAGGAATATGTATTTCTCGCGCAGAATAGAATAGGTCAACTATTGTACTGTGGTAGATAGTCGATTGACATAGGCTAGTGCTTTTGCTGTTTGTTAGGCCTACTCATCTTGAAGGACGACAAAAAGCAAATGTGGACAGTTCTTCCAATATCTTCAAAATGCACCATGGAATTGGTTAAGGACGCGTGCAGTTGCATCGCCAATGTGTCTGTCTTCACTTGTATCCTGTGAGAAAGACCCAATCACATGATGGAGAGCCATGTGAGGTGACCATGTGGTTGTCTGGAGTAGGGCTGACGTGGTTGTCTGGAGTAGGGCTGACGTGGTTGTCTGGAGTAGGGCTGACGTGGTTGTCTGGAGTAGGGCTGACGTGGTTGTCTGGAGTAGGGCTGACGTGGTTGTCTGGAGTAGGGCTGACGTGGTTGTCTGGAGTAGGGCTGACGTGGTTGTCTGGAGTAGGGCTGACGTGGTTGTCTGGAGTAGGGCTGACATGGTTGTCTGGAGTAGGGCTGATGTGGTTGTTTGGAGTAGGGCTGACGTGGTTGTCTGGAGTAGGGCTGACGTGGTTGTCTGGAGTAGGGCTGATGTGGTTGTTTGCAGTAGGGCTGACGTGGTTGTTTGCAGTAGGGCTGATGTGGTTGTCTGGAGTAGGGCTGATGTGGTTGTCTGGAGTAGGGCTGACGTGGTTGTCTGGAGTAGGGCTGATGTGGTTGTTTGCAGTAGGGCTGACGTGGTTGTTTGCAGTAGGGCTGACGTGGTTGTCTGGAGTAGGGCTGATGTGGTTGTCTGGAGTAGGGCTGATGTGGTTGTTTGCAGTGTGTCTGACGTGGTTGTCTGGAGTAGGGCTGACGTGGTTGTTTGCAGTAGGGCTGACGTGGTTGTCTGGAGTAGGGCTGATGTGGTTGTTTGCAGTGTGTCTGACGTGGTTGTCTGGAGTAGGGATGACGTGGTTGTCTGGAGTAGGGCTGACGTGGTTGTTTGCAGTAGGGCTGACGTGGTTGTTTGCAGTAGGGATGACGTGGTTGTTTGCAGTAGGGATGACGTGGTTGTTTGCAGTAGGGATGACGTGGTTGTTTGCAGTAGGGCTGACGTGGTTGTTTGCAGTAGGGATGACGTGGTTGTCTGCAGTAGGGCTGACGTGGTTGTTTGCAGTAGGGCTGACGTGGTTGTTTGCAGTAGGGATGATGTGGTTGTTTGCAGTAGGGCTGACGTGGTTGTTTGCAGTAGGGCTGACGTGGTTGTTTGCAGTAGGGATGATGTGGTTGTTTGCAGTAGGGATGATGTGGTTGTTTGCAGTAGGGCTGATGTGGTTGTTTGCAGTAGGGCTGACGTGGTTGTTTGCAGTAGGGATGACGTGGTTGTTTGCAGTAGGGATGACGTGGTTGTTTGCAGTAGGGATGACGTGGTTGTTTGCAGTAGGGATGACGTGGTTGTTTGCAGTAGGGCTGACGTGGTTGTTTGCAGTAGGGCTGACGTGGTTGTTTGCAGTAGGGCTGATGTGGTTGTTTGCAGTAGGGATGACGTGGTTGTTTGCAGTAGGGATGACGTGGTTGTTTGCAGTAGGGATGACGTGGTTGTTTGCAGTAGGGATGACGTGGTTGTTTGCAGTAGGGATGATGTGGTTGTTTGCAGTAGGGCTGATGTGGTTGTTTGCAGTAGGGATGACGTGGTTGTTTGCAGTAGGGATGACGTGGTTGTTTGCAGTAGGGATGACGTGGTTGTTTGCAGTAGGGATGACGTGGTTGTTTGCAGTAGGGATGATGTGGTTGTTTGCAGTAGGGCTGATGTGGTTGTTTGCAGTAGGGATGATGTGGTTGTTTGCAGTAGGGATGACGTGGACCTGTTCATTAACTGGTCTCTGTGATGGGAAGTGGATTCTACAGTCTTACATATTTTACTTTCTAGATACTATTGCAGTTCCAACCGGGTCTTTTATTCACGTGGACGTAACGATAGAAACGGTCCCGAGCTCAAATTGAATTCGATATGGAAACATTCCTGTGTTTCTTCCCCCTTCCTCGTCTTTAAAAAAAAATCCCCTGAAAAGAAGCAGATGTCAAATATCAGGTTCAGCAGGAAGATTGTATAACTCATAACAAATTACAGCGGATCAACTTAAGATCTTTTTCAAAAGCCTGCGGATCAATGGCTCTGCAACGTTAGCCGCCGCTAATTCCAAACATCACTTCCTGAAAGCATCACTGCTCCTTGAGCTTTATTACATTACCAATACTGTCGCCACACACACATCGTTTTGAAAAAAATCCAGTCACCCACGAGGACTCACCTACTGTACCTCAAGCTACTCTCCAGTGAGACTTCAACAGTAGAAAATGGGGAAAAATGAAAAAAATAAATTCTAGCGCAGGCTATTTCAGTCTGGTACTGTGAGCTTTATTTGGAATGTCAGATTTAAAGGCCGAAGAGAAACCGAGCAACCTGTTCCTCATTACGGTATGTTTTGCTTCAGGTTGGAGTCGGACCCCAGTTTATTGTCACACTGGATCAGATGGCCTGTGTAAACACCTTTAATCAAAGTAGGGTGGCTGCTCTGCTCAGTGCGCACCTCAAACACAAACTGGCAGCCCTAGCGATAAAGAGCATTGGGCCAGTATTCGAAATGTCGCAGGTTTCAATCCAACTGCAGTTGTGCTTTTGAGCAAGCCAATTAACCCCCAACAACAACTGCTCCCTGGGCACCGATGACGTGGATGTTTATTAAGGCAGCCCCCCACAATTTATAATCCTTCTGTACTGTAACATAATCCCTCCATAATCCTACTGTAACCCCCATAATCCTACTGTAACCCCCTATATCGACTGTAACCCCCTCCATAATCCTACTGTAACCCCCCTCCATATTCATACTGTAACCCCCTCCATAATCCTACTGTAACCCCCTCCATATTCATATTGTAACCCCCTCCATAATCCTTCTGTAACCCCCCCTCCTGTAACATCCCCTCCACAATCCTACTCTCCAACATCCCTTCCATAATCCATAATCCTACTGTCCATATTCATACCCCCTCCTCCATAATCCCTTCCATAATCCTTCTGTAACCCCCCCCATAATCCTACCCCACCCCCCCCTCCATAATCCTACTCTAACATTTCTACTAAATACAGCCCCTGTGTTGGTGCCAGAACGTCTATATAACATCGTAGTAACATTACAATAATGTTTAGCACCCACCTCCTCCAGGTTCCCCTTCTATCTTCTCACACGTTGATGTTTTTCTCACAGAGCCCGAAGTCAGTTGGAACATGACAGAGACCACCCATGGAGATCATATTCCATCCCCCTTCACCTTCACCAGTACCATGGAGATCATATTCCATTCCCCTCCACCTTCACCAGTGCCATGGAGATCATATTCCATTCCCCTCCACCTTCACCAGTACCATGGAGATCATATTCCATTCCCCTCCACCTTCACCAGCGCCATAGAGATCATATTCCATTCCCCTCCACCTTCACCAGTGCCATGGAGATCATATTCCATTCCCCTCCACCTTCACCAGTACCATGGAGATCATATTCCATTCCCCTCCACCTTCACCAGTACCATGGAGATCATATTCCATTCCCCTCCACCTTCACCAGTACCATGGAGATCATATTCCATTCCCCTCCACCTTCACCAGTACCATGGAGATCATATTCCATTCCCCTCCACCTTCACCAGTACCATGGAGATCATATTCCATTCCCCTCCACCTTCACCAGTACCATGGAGATCATATTCCATTCCCCTCCACCTTCACCAGTACCATAGAGATCATATTCCATTCCCCTCCACCTTCACCAGCGCCATGGAGATCATATTCCATTCCCCTCCACCTTCACCAGTACCATAGAGATCATATTCCATTCCCCTCCACCTTCACCAGTACCATGGAGATCATATTCCATTCCCCTCCACCTTCACCAGTACCATAGAGATCATATTCCATTCCCCTCCACCTTCACCAGCGCCATGGAGATCATATTCCATTCCCCTCCACCTTCACCAGTACCATAGAGATCATATTCCATTCCCCTCCACCTTCACCAGTACCATGGAGATCATATTCCATTCCCCTCCACCTTCACCAGCGCCATGGAGATCATATTCCATTCCCCTCCACCTTCACCAGTACCATAGAGATCATATTCCATTCCCCTCCACCTTCACCAGTACCATGGAGATCATATTCCATTCCCCTCCACCTTCACCAGTGCTCCTAGGTCCTAGGTTTGTCACCACGTATTTAGGTCTCATAAACAATTTAGCTACCTCATAGAGTACAGTACATACAGTGAATTAAACAGGACTACCTCAAGGTACAGTATTGTACCTCTTCTGAACTGGTGTCTTTTGGGTAATGTGCATTAGTAGTCAAAAGTTTTGACACACCTACTCATTCAAGGCTTTTTCTTTATTTTTTCTATTTTCTACCATGTTGAATAATAGTGAAGACACCAAAACTATGAAAAAACACACATGGGATCAAGTACTAACCAAAACGTTTTAAGCTAATCAAAACATATTTAGACTTTAGATTTTTCAAGGTAGCCATCCTTTGCCTTGATGACACCTTTGCACATTCTTGACATTCTCTCAACCAGCTTCATGAGGAATGCTCCAACCGTCTTGAAGGAGTTCCCACATATGCTGAGCACTTGTTGACTGCTTTTCCTTCACTCTGCATTGTTTAACTCTTTGTTTTTTTTGGTTACCACATGAATCCATGTGTGTTATTTCATGGTTTTGATGCCTTCACTAATTCAACAATGTAGAAAATAGTAAAAATAAAGAAAAACCCTTTCATGAGTAGGTGTGTCCAAACTTTAGACTGGTACTGGATGACAAGCCGGCAGTAGTTATAGCTGTTATAGAGGCCTTTTGTTATGAGGCATTGATCATTAGAAATTACATTAAAATAGTGAAAAAAATATATGATAAAAAGCCTGCCATTGTCTGTGGCTGATAGGCAGTGACGAGAGCTAGGGGCTGTGGGGGCGCGTCCCAGTGTGCCTGACTGCCTGCCTAGCTTTGTATAGTTGAGGTGATAAGTGAAGAGAGCTAGGGCTGTGGGTGCGTGTCAGCGCGTGCCTGGGTGCCTAGCGCCGGCAGTGAATTGATGAATCGGCGGTTTGGGTCCCTCTACAGATTCATGGGGAGACAGAACCCTGTCATTATCTCAGAGTGAGTTACACATCCTCCCTCCAACTCACCAGGCCACGAGCTGAGCCCTCTCCCTGAATACTAAGAGCTTGATGTCGGAGTCCACCAACCTGGGTAGAGAAATTAGCCAGTGGGAACAAAAACGGGCTACTTGAATTGAATGTTCAGGATGTGTTTGGTTGGATCACGGGGGTTTGATCGTATGCAGTGCTTGACTTTCATCTGCACTTGTCTGTGAGGTATCTAACACTAACTCGTTGTTATTGTGATGGAGCAGAATAGCTGTTTAAAAGCTAGCCTACTAACTTAGCTAACTTTAGCTGTCCTTTCTACATCGCAGACCCTTCATAAGTAATGTGCTGTTGATATCAAAGCCTATGTCACTGTACAAAGTAAGATTATTTGCTGATTTCCTGTTTTGACATATGCATTTCAGTCTCACATGTAGCTATGAATAGCTAACTGGCTAAAGAAAGGACACTTTTATTTGCCCTTCTCTTCTCAGGATTGTCTTACAGGTGACATATTGAAGTAGACCTGAGGTAATATCTATACCAGGTGACATATTGAAGTAGAACTGAGGTAATATCTATACCAGGTGAGATATTGAAGTAGACCTGAGGTAATATCTATACCAGGTGACATATTGAAGTAGACCTGAGGTAATATCTATACCAGGTGACATATTGAAGTAGACCTGATGTAATATCTATACCAGGTGACATATTGAAGTAGACCTGAGGTAATATCTATACCAGGTGACATATTGAAGTAGACCGGAGGTAATATCTATACCAGGTGACATATTGAAGTAGACCTGAGGTAATATCTATACCAGGTGACATATTGAAGTAGACCTGAGGTAATATCTATACCAGGTGACATATTGAAGTAGACCTGATGTAATATCTATACCAGGTGACATATTGAAGTAGACCTGAGGTAATATCTATACCAGGTGACATATTGAAGTAGACCTGAGGTAATATCTATACCAGGTGACATATTGAAGTAGACCTGAGGTAATATCTATACCAGGTGAGATATTGAAGTAGACCTGAGGTAATATCTATACCAGGTGACATATTGAAGTAGACCTGAGGTAATATCTATACCAGGTGAGATATTGAAGTAGACCTGATGTAATATCTATACCAGGTGACATATTGAAGTAGACCTGAGGTAATATTTATACCAGGTGACATATTGAAGTAGACCTGAGGTAATATTTATACCAGGTGACATATTGAAGTAGACCTGAGGTAATATCTATACCAGGTGAGATATTGAAGTAGACCTGATGTAATATCTATTCCAGGTGACATATTGAAGTAGACCTGAGGTAATATCTATACCAGGTGACATATTGAAGTAGACCTGAGGTAATATCTATACCAGGTGACATATTGAAGTAGACCTGATGTAACATCTATACCAGGTGACATATTGAAGTAGACCTGAGTTAATATCTATACCAGGTGAGATATTGAAGTAGACCTGATGTAATATCTATACCAGGTGACATATTGAAGTAGACCTGATGTAATATCTATACCAGGTGACATATTGAAGTAGACCTGAGGTAATATCTATACCAGGTGACATATTGAAGTAGACCTGAGGTAATATCTATACCAGGTGACATATTAAAGTAGACCTGAGGTAATATCTATACCAGGTGACATATTGAAGTAGACCTAAAGTAATATCTATACCAGGTGATATATTTAAGTAGACCTGAGGTAATATCTATACCAGGTGACATATTAAAGTAGACCTGAGGTAATATCTATACCAGGTGACATATTGAAGTAGACCTGAGGTAATATCTATACCAGGTGACATATTGAAGTAGACCTAAAGTAATATATATACCAGGTGACATATTGAAGTAGACCTGAGGTAATATCTATACCAGGTGACATATTAAAGTAGACCTGAGGTAATATCTATACCAGGTGACATATTGAAGTAGACCTAAAGTAATATCTATACCAGGTGATATATTTAAGTAGACCTGAGGTAATATCTATACCAGGTGACATATTAAAGTAGACCTGAGGTAATATCTATACCAGGTGACATATTGAAGTAGACCTGAGGTAATATCTATACCAGGTGACATATTGAAGTAGACCTGAGGTAATATCTATACCAGGTGACATATTGAAGTAGACCTGAGGTAATATCTATACCAGGTGACATATTAAAGTAGACCTGAGGTAATATCTATACCAGGTGACATATTGAAGTAGACCTGAGGTAATATATATGCCAGGTGACATGTTATTGTTATTATTGTTATTTTATTTAACCTTACATTAACTAGGTCACCTGAGGTAATACCTGTACCAACATCTGAATTCTCTAGATCAGGTAAACTGGTCCACCTCATATGTATGACTGCGGATCAACTCTAAACTCAGATGGGGTCTCAACTTCAGGTGCAATTTTGAAAATGTGGTTGTTCATCTGCAGTTTTTCTCTTGTTATGGCAGTCCCTGACAGTCACTCAGTTCTTTTTTATTTTAGATTGGTAAGTCAGTCTAGCCAGCTATCTAAACTTGTAGTAATAATTGTCAAATTACCAACCGGGGGGTTACATTTATTTTGTTAGTCAGTCTCACTAAGATATATTCAAAACTGCAAATTATTCCGTCCACCTTGTGGCAAAATGAGTAAAATTGCATGACATTTGTTACGAAATATCTAAATCTTCTCTCCACTCCATGGCAACATGTGTAGAATTACAGAAAATGAACTCTAAAACCTTTTTTCTGTCCACTTTTAACGGTGGGGGCCGGCTCGGACTGTATGTGTGGGTATGGATGTTTATTTTTATTTTTTTTACCTTTATTTAACTAGGCAAGTCAGTTAAGAACAAATTCTTATTTTCAATGACAGCCTAGGAACAGTGGGTTAACTGCCTGTTCAGGGGCAGAACGACAGATTTGTACCTTGTCAGCTCGGGGATTCGAACTTGCAACCTTTCGGTTACTAGTCCAACGCTCTAACCACTAGGCTACCCTGGGTATGCAGAGCCGCGAGCCACTGCTGCTCCTCATGATGTGTTTTTTGTGGCCCCAACCAACATCAAAGTTGCCCATCCCTGCTCTAGATCAAACACGTAACTCCATATGAGAGGAGCTAAATGGAACAAGCTCCAATGTATTCACCTCTAACATCTTGCTCTGCCACACACTCATTCCTGCAACTTTGAAAAGGGAAAAGGAGAGGAAATATTTTTTTCTGAGTGTTTAAGCGCTTAATTGATGGCTAATTTTAACCATCAAACCCAAACTCTCTGGGAGCGAATACACCTTGAGTAAACAAATCTCGCTTTCTTCCACTTAATGTCTCACTTTGTACGGAGAAGAAACATTTACTGTTTATTATTAATTTCTCCCACTGCATTTGTTCCTTACCTATCAGTCATATGATAGGCAATAGGCAACACAATCACCGAAGCCGGATAGAAGCATTAAAGTGCATTGAGAAAAAAATTGATTGTGTTTCAAACAACTACAGAGGAATAAGTAGTAGAGGAATGAGTAGTAAATGTAATGACAGAAACTGGAATAGTTTTAAAAATGTGGAATTTATTGGGGGCTTCCGAGGCACTGCATTTCAGTGGTGGAGGCGTCACTACAAACCCTGGTTGAATTCCAGGCTGTATCTCAACCAGCCTTGATCGGGAGTCCCATAGGGCGGTGCACAATTGACCCAGCTTCGTCCGGTTAGGGTTTGGCAGGGGTAGACCGTCGTTGTAAATCAGAATTTGTTTTTAACTGACTTGCCTAGTTAAATAAATAAAGGTTCAATTAATTTAAAAAATATGACAGTCTATATTAACTTAATTTCGTTAGGCTTCAGGTATAATTATTTTGTACATCAGAAATGATGGTAGTGAGGTTGACTTAATGCTTGATAAAGCTGCGGCCGTAGTCAAATTATTGTACCTCTTTGTGTTGTTACGATCATAATAATGCCACAAGGCCTCCTATGTGTTCACTAAATATTGTCATTGGTAATTTACAGTCAAGTCTCTTCGTTATGAGATATTTAAATACAACTAAATAATAGATTCTATAGCGTAGCTTTTGCATTTTAAATACACGATATACTTTATATGCGTTGGGTGGCCACGCATATGCACTATCTTTCAAAGGTTAGAGAAAGCCTTGTGGTTGATGATGTCATTGTTCTTGCCGTGCTCCTGAAAAGCACTCCTGTGGCAGCCATTTTGGATTTATTGAGTAAATCTTCAGAGAAATGCCCCGTGGGACAGTTTTAATCCTGCTCTCCTTAACACTGTCTGTCTCAAGAATCTTTAACGTCAGTTAAATTGAGGCAGTCAGTGTGGCCTAGACAAGACACTAGACATGCCTTTCTGCATCACTAGGAAAACAGCAAACAAACCCCATTATTTTGCTGAGGTAAGAACCAGGAAATTGCTCTGGCCTGCTTATTATCAATAGAAACAATACAATCCAAGTTGAAAGATGAGGAGAAAAGTGAGCTGACTTCTCTTTAGTTTAAAAACTCCAAACCAGGGAGCTGGATATTGATCTTGTTTATTGGATTTGAGCTCGCTCAATAGCCGAGACCAGAGACCCAGAGAACATTCCTTTTCATCTAACGTAGATGGGAAGGAACAGGACGTAGATGGAAAGGTTCAGGACGTAGATGGGAAGGATAAGGACGTAGATGGGAAGGACCAGGACGTAGATGGGAAGGATCAGGGCGTAGATGGGAAGGATCAGGACGTAAATGGGAAGGTTCAGGACGTAGATGGGAAGGATCACGATGTAGATGGGAAGGTTCAGGACGTAGATGGGAAGGATCAGGACGTAGATGGGAAGGATCAGGACGTAGATGGGAAGGATCAGGACGTAGATGGGAAGGATCAGGACGTAGATGGGAAGGATCAGGACGTAGATGGGAAGGATCAGGACGTAGATGGGAAGGATCAGGACGTAGATGGGAAGGATCAGGACGTAGATGGGAAGGATCAGGACGTAGATGGGAAGGTTCAGGACGTAGATGGGAAGGAAGGATCAGGACGTAGATGGGGAGGAAGGTTCAGGACGTAGATGGGAAGGTTTAGGACGTAAATGGGAAGGATCAGGACGTAGATGGGAAGGATCAGGACGTAGATGGGAAGGTGCAGGACGTAGATGGGAAGGTTCAGGACGAAAATCGGAAGGATCAGGACGTAGATGGGAAGGTGCAGGACGTAGATGGGAAGGATCAGGACGTAGATGGGAAGGATCACGACGTAGATGGGAAGGATCAGGATGTAGATGGGAAGGATCAGGACGTAGATGGGAAGGTTCAGGACGAAAATCGGAAGGATCAGGACGTAGATGGGAAGGTGCAGGGCGTAGATGGGAAGGTTCAGGACGTAGATGGGAAGGTTCAGGACGTAGATGGGAAGGATCACGATGTAGATGGGAAGGTTCAGGACGTAGATGGGAAGGATCAGGACGTAGATGGGAAGGTTCAGGACGTAGATGGGAAGGATCAGGAAGTAGATGGGAAGGGTCAGGAAGTAGATGGGAAGGATCAGGCTGTAGATGGGAAGGTTCAGGACGTAGATGGGAAGGTTCAGGACATAAATGGGAAGGATCAGGATGTAGATGGGAAGGATCAGGACGTAGATGGGAAGGATCAGGACGTAGATGGGAAGGATCAGGACGTAGATGGGAAGGATCAGGATGTAGATGGGAAGGATCAGGACGTAGATGGGAAGGATCAGGACGTGGATGGGAAGGATCAGGATGTAGATGGGAAGGATCAGGATGTAGATGGGAAGGATCAGGACGTAGATGGGAAGGATCAGGACGTAGATGGGAAGGATCAGGACGTAGATGGGAAGGATCAGGATGTAGATGGGAAGGATCAGGACGTAGATGGGAAGGATCAGGATGTAGATGGGAAGGATCAGGACGTAGATGGGAAGGATCAGGACGTAGATGGGAAGGATCAGGATGTAGATGGGAAGGATCAGGACGTAGATGGGAAGGATCAGGATGTAGATGGGAAGGATCAGGACGTAGATGGGAAGGTTCAGGATGTAGATGGGAAGGAAGGTTCAGGACGTAGATGGGAAGGTGCAGGACGTAGATGGGAAGGATCAGGACGTAGATGGGAAGGTTCAGGACGTAAATGGGAAGGATCAAGACGTAGATGGGAAGGTGCAGGACGTAGATGGGAAGGTTCAGGACGTAGATGGGAAGGAAGGTTCAGGACGTAGATGGGAAGGATCAGGAAAGTGTTTCTCCAATTTAACCAAAGTGCTGTTCATACACAGTATAGTTCCCCATTTCTCAGTCTGGCTGTGGAGATTTGGGTCATTCTGGCTGGCCAGTCTGGCTGTGGAGATAGAGGTTGGTCTGGCTGGTCAGTCTGTCTGTGGAGATAGGGGTCAGTCTGGCTGGTCAGTTTGTCTGTGGAGATAGGGGTCAGTTTGGCTGTGGAGTTAGAGGTCAGTCTGGCTGGTCAGTCTGTCTGTGTAGATAGGGGTCAGTCTTGCTGGTCAGTCTGTCTGTGGAGATAGGGGTCAGTCTGGCTGGCCAGTTTGTCTGTGGAGATAGGGGTCAGTCTGGCTGGTCAGTCTGTCTGTGGAGTTAGGGGTCAGTCTGGCTGGTCAGTCTGGCTGTGGATATAGGTGTCATTCTGGCTGGTCAGTCTGGCTGTGGATATAGGGGTCATTCTGGCTGGTCAGTCTGGCTGTGGATATAGGGGTCAGTCTGTCTGTGGATATAGGGGGTCATTCTGGCTGGTCAGTCTGGCTGTGGATATGGCAGGCGTGTTTTTATTTGTCTGGTAGCAGGAAGATGTGTCAGAGTGGAAACCATCTACCTACAGTGGCTTGAAAAGTATTCACCCCCCTTGGCAGTCTTCCTATTTGTTGACAAAATAGATTTTGGGGGGAACCCTAACTCTAACCCTAACTAACCCTAACCCACTTTGAAGATGCAAAATATTTTTAATTGTGAAACAAACAAAACTGAAAACTTGAGCTTGCATAACTATTCACCCCCTCAAAGTCAATTATTTGTAGAGCCACCTTTTGCAGCAACTACAGCTGCAAGTCTCTGGGTTATGTCTCTATTAGCTTGGCACATCTAACCACTGGGAATTTTAGCCCCTTCTTAAAGGCAATACTGCTCCAGCTCCTTCAAGTTGAATGGGTTCCGCTGGTGTACAGCAATCTTTAAGTCATACCACGGATTCTCAATTGGATTGAGGTCTCGGCTTTGATTAGGCCATTCAAACACGTTTAAATGTTTCCCCTTAAACCACTACAGTGTTGCTTTAGCAACATGCTTCGGGTCATTGTCCTGCTGGAAGGTGAACCTCAGTCCCAGTCTCAAATCTCTGGAAGACTGAAACAGGTTTCCCTCAATAATTTCCATGTATTTAGCGCTGTCCATCATTCCTTCAATTCTGACGAGAGTCCCAGTCGATGCCGATGAAAAACATCCCCATAGGATGATGCTGCCACCACCATGCTTCACTGTGGGGATGGTGTTCTCAGGGTGATGAGAGGGGTTGGGTTTGCGCCAGACATAGAATTTTCCTCGATGGCCAAAAAACTCATTATTGAGCTCTCATCTGACCAGAGTACCTTCTTCCATATGTTTGAGTGTCCTACATGCCTTTAGGCGATCACCAAACATGTGTGCTTATTTTTTCTTCAAGCAATGGCTCTTTTCTGGCCACTCTTCCGTAAAGCCCAGCTCTGTGGAGAGTACAGCTTAAAGTGATCCTATGGACAGATACTCCAATCTCCCATGTGGAGCTTTGCAGCTGCTTTAGGGTTATCTTTGGTCTCTTTGTTGCCTCTCTGATTAATGCCCTCCTTGCCTTGTCTGTGAGTTTTGGTGGGCGGCCCTCTCTTGGTAGGTTTGTTGTGGTGCCATAATCTTTCATTTTTTTTATAATGGATTTAAATGATGCTCCGTGGGATGTTCAAAGTTTCTGATATTTTTTTTAGAACCCAACCCTGATTTGTACTTCTCCACAACTTTGTCCCTGGTCTGTTTGGAGAGCTCTTTGGTCTTCATGGTGCTGCTTGCTTGGTGGTGCCCCTTGCTTCGTGGTGTTACAGACTCTGGGGCCTTTCAGAACAGGTGTGTATATATACTGAGATCATGTGACAGATCATGTGACACTTAGATTGCACACAGGTGGACTTTATTTAACTAATTATGTGACTTCTGACGGTAATTGTGTCACGTTCTGACCTTTATTTCCTTCGTTTTGTCATTATTTAGTATGGTCAGGGCGTGAGTTGGGGTGGGCAGTCTATGTTTGTTTTTCTATGATTTGGGGATTTCTATGTTTCGGCCTAGTATGGTTCTCAATCAGAGGCAGGTGTCATTAGTTGTCTCTGATTGAGAATCATACTTAGGTAGCCTGGGTTGCACTGTTTGTTTTTGGGTGATTGTCTATGTTGATTGCTTGTTTCAGCGCAGTTCGCATTAGCTTCACGGTCGTTATTTTGTTTAATTGTTTTTGTATAGGGTTTCAGTGTTTTCTTTATTAAAATTCATGATGAACACACACCACGCTGCATTTTGGTCCTCCGATCCATCTCACCTCACGTGACAAATTGGTTGCGCCAGATCTTATTTAGGGGCTTTATTACAAAGGGGTTGAATGCATATGGTGTTCTCAGGGTGATCAGAGACGCCCCTGATCACTCGTAAACACAGTTCACAGTTTCATATCAGCCACGTTGTATTCCTTCTCGCATCTGAGTTATTGTCTGTCCTACACTCACCTCTTACCTTCAATTGTGGACTTCAATGCAAAACACATCAGCTGTATGTGACCAGGTGGGGGAAAAAAAAAAAATCCAAACAGCTACACACAGCCTACATCGTGGTCAACATATTAGCCAAAGTAACATCATAGTCAGCATAGCTAATAGAACTAATGCATTAGTAAACCTGCTACAATCATGCAGTAACGTTACAGTGTACAGTCAGGAAGCAATTACACCAGCGTTGACTAGTCATAGCCAGCTAGCTAACATAGCTCTGTTTGAGAAGGGTGTTTCAGTAGGCTCAACTAGCTAGCTGCATTTGCTAGCTGATTACACTGAAACTGAAAATAAAAACAAAGATGAAATCTCTCTCTATCTCTAGTCCACTCTTGTTTCTCCTTCATTTAGGAAGAACTTGATTTCTTCAAAACTGTTCAACTATTTAATTTCTCTCTCTTTGAGTCAACAACTCACCACATTGTATGCACTGCAGTGCTAGCTAGCTGTAGCTTATGCTTTCAGTACTAGATTCATTCTCTGATCCTTTGATTGGGTGGACAACATGTCAGTTCACGCTGCAAGAGCTCTGATTGGCTGGAGGATGTCCTCCTGTCGTTGTCATAATTACTGTGTAAGTCTATGGAAGGGGGTGAGAACCATGAGCCTCCTAGGTTTTGTGTTGAAGTCAATGTACTCAGAAGAGGATGGAAGCTAGCTGTCCTTCCGGCTACACCATGGTGCTATCCTACAGAGTGCTGTTGAGGCTACTGTAGACATTCATTGCAAAACAGTGTGTTTCAATCAATTATTTTGTGACGTGATTATTTTTAGTATAGTTTTATCTAAAAATGTTAACTTTTTCCATGTTTAAATGTGTGTCTGTATCCACTATGCATAAGAGTTCTGCTCGCTATTCTGTCCCAAGCCTTGGTCACACAGGATGGTCTAGAGCAGAGACCAGTGCATCCAGAACGATTGTTTGGGTAGAGGTAGGAACCAGTTGTGAATGACAGGAAATAACTGTGTGTTGAACAGAGAAGCTAGGCTCCCCATGCTGGCTGGACCAACCATGGGAACGCTATTCCCAGGCATCATCACAATCAAAACAATATAACATCTACAGTCTGCCGCATAGTGTGAATAGGGAAGGTAGACCTTTAAGACTGATACAGCCAAGACTGGCCTAGGCAAGAGGGGAGAGGAGGAGGAGGAGGAGGAGAGAGAGGAGAGAGAGGAGAGAGGAGGAGAGAGGAGGAGGAGAGGAGGAGAGGGAGTGAGAGGAGAGGAGGAGAGAGGAGAGGAGGAGGAGAGAGTAGGAGAGGGGGAGAGATGACAGGAGGAGTAGAGGAGGAGGAGAGAGTAGGAGAGGGGGAGAGAGGAGGAGGAGGAGGAGGAGGAGGAGGAGGAGGAGGAGGAGGAGGAGGAGAGAGGCGAGGAGAGAAGAGGATGAGAGGAGGAGAGAGGAGAGGAGGAGGAGGAGGAGAGGAGGAGGAGAGAGGATAGGAGGAGGAGAGAGTAGGAGAGGGGAAGAGATGAGAGGAGGAGGAGGAGGAGGAGGAGGAGAGAGTAGGAGAGGGGGAGAGAGGAGAGGAGGAGGAGAGGGGAGGAAAGAGGAGAGGAGAGAGAAGAGAGGAGGAGAGGAGGAGAGAGTAGAGTAGAGCGGGGAGAGAGAGGAGGAGGAGAGGAGGAGGAGAGGAGAGGAGGAGAGGAGGAGAGGAGAGAGGAGAGGAGGAGAGAGGAGGAGAGGAGGAGAGAGGAGAGGAGAGGAGGAGAGAGGAGGAGAGGGGGAGAGAGGAGAGGAGGAGAGGAGAGAGGAGGAGGATGAGGAGGAGAGGAGGAGAGAGGAGAGGAGGTGAGGTGAGAAGGATAGGAGGGACTCGTTCTCACTCTTTTCATCTATGAAAATAGCTCAAGAGCACCCCTGTGGGATGAATTGAAAACGCCATGATTGCCTCAGTCTCCAATCACATAATCATAAAACCGACAGCACACACACTCCATTGCTCCTCTCTCTAATTTTTTCCTCTCTCTCCTCTCTTTATCATAACGTCACACTCCAGAGGTCAGAACTAAAAGGCACAGCCTAATTATTTTTTGGCATTTTAAGCCATTATCTCAATACTATTCAATATTCAGGGTCCAGTACGCAACATAGTGAATTATGACAGTGTGTACACTGGGCAGAGTGAGGCATTAGTGTAGAGAGTATCCAGTCTAGTACACTGGGAAGAGTGAGCCATTAGTGTAGAGAGTATCCAGTCTAGTACACTGGGCACAATGAGCCATTAGTGTAGAGAGTATTCTGTCTAGTACACTGGGCACAATGAGCCATTAGTGTAGAGAGTACCCAGTCTAGTACACTGGGCACAGTGAGCCATTAGTGTAGAGAGTATCCAGTCTAGTACACTGGGCACAGTGAGCCATTAGTGTAGAGAGTATCCAGTCTAGTACACTGGGAAGAGTGAGCCATTAGTGTAGAGAGTATCCAGTCTAGTACACTGGGAAGAGTGAGCCATTAGTGTAGAGAGTATCCAGTCTAGTACACTGGGCACAGTGAGCCATTAGTGTAGAGAGTATCCAGTCTAGTACACTGGGCACAGTGAGCCATTAGTGTAGAGAGTATCCAGTCTAGTACACTGGGCACAGTGAGCCATTAGTGTAGAGAGTATCCAGTCTAGTACACTGGGCACAGTGAGCCATTAGTGTTGAGAGTATCCAGTCTGGCGGCGAGCCAGGACCACACATTAACATAAGGTTTTAAATTCACACAACACAACTCCTTTTTCCTGCACTCTGACACGTTTATTGAGATCACAAGTGATATAATTTGCTACGGGATTTGTGAGGTAACCCTGCGACGACTGGCCCGCTCACACTGGCCATGATAAAAAGCCTCTTCCTCACGCTCACACTGGCCATGATAAAAAGCCTCTTCCTCACGCTCACACTGGCCATGATAAAAAGCCTCTTCCTCACGCACACACTGGCCATGATAAAAAGCCTCTTCCTCACGCTCACACTGGCCATGATAAAAAGCCTCTTCCTCACGCTCACACTGGCCATTATAAAAAGCCTCTTCCTCACGCTCACACTGGCCATGATAAAAAGTCTCTTCCTCACGCTCACACTGGCCATGATAAAAAGCCTCTTCCTGACTCACACTGTCTGAGCAGGGGGCAACCTCTGTCCGCTACACACGCTCAGTTAACATAAACGCTGGAACAGAAACCTCTCTCTCTCTCCTCCCTTACTCAGCAGATGGACAGGGAAGATGCAGATGGACAGGGAGGATGCAGATAGACAGGGAAGGTGCAGATGGACAGGGAATATGCAGATGGACAGGGAAGATGCAGATGGACAGGGAAGATGCAGATGGACAGGGAAGATGCAGATGGACAGGGAAGATGCAGATGGACAGGGAAGATGCAGATGGACAGGGAAGATGCAGATGGACAGGGAAGATGCAGATGGACAGGGAAGATGCAGATGGACAGGGACGATGCAGATGGACAGGGAAGATGCAGATGGACAGGGAAGATGCAGATGGACAGGGAAGATGCAGATGGACAGGGAAGATGCAGATGGACAGGGAAGATGCAGATGGACAGGGAAGATGCAGATGGACAGGGAAGATGCAGATGGACAGGGAAGATGCAGATGGACAGGGAAGATGCAGATGGACAGGGAAGATGCAGATGGACAGGGAAGATGCAGATGGACAGGGAAGATGCAGATGGACAGGGAAGATACAGATGGACAGGGAAGATGCAGATGGACAGGGAAGATGCAGATGGACAGGGAAGATGCAGATGGACAGGGAAGATGCAGATGGACAGGGAAGATGCAGATGGACAGGGAAGATGCAGATGGACAGGGAAGATGCAGATGGACAGGGAAGATGCAGATGGACAGGGAAGATGCAGATGGACAGGGAAGATGCAGATGGACAGGGAAGATGCAGATGGACAGGGAAGATGCAGATGGACAGGGAAGATGCAGATGGACAGGGAAGATGCAGATGGACAGGGAAGATGCAGATGGACAGGGAAGATGCAGATGGACAGGGAAGATGCAGATGGACAGGGAAGATGCAGATGGACAGGGAAGATGCAGATGGACAGGGAAGATGCAGATGGACAGGGAAGATGCAGATGGACAGGGAAGATGCAGATGGACAGGGAAGATGCAGATGGACAGGGAAGTAGTGTTTATTTTTATTTTTTTGGCCTGTTTTCCTTTCCTCCCTGGACCATCTCAAGCTGAGGTCCAGTCAGTTGATCTGGTAGTGAGGTGATCTTTGAGGGACCCCCAGACACGCGGTAATAGAGGCTGACTGCCTACGTCCCATTTCTAGCAGGGTGTAAATCAGGCAGGAAGGCTCTGCTCTGCGTCACCACCACAGATTTTACGAGAGAGTAAACTCCTCGTGACCATGTGCTGTTTCACGATCAAGCCCTCAATTTCAGAACCCTCCCCCCCCCAATTTTTTGGGGACAATTATATTTAACTAGCTAAAATTATATACATAAATAATTTAACTAGGCAAGACATGTTAAGAACAAATTGTTATTTACAAGGAGGGCTTACCAAACCCGGACAACGCTCTGCCAATTGTGCTCCATTCCTTTGGGACTCCCTATAAATGCCGGTTGTGATTCAGCCTAGAACTGTAGGGACGCCTCTTGCACTGAGATGCATTGCGCTAGACCTCTGAGCCACTCGGTAGCCCATTGGATGACAAGCAGAGGACATTAAACTTTAATCAATATAAAAAATAAGCTGGAAGACCTTTGTTTTACCTGCAACGCAGTACGGTAAACTCACTGCACAGCTAGAACATACTGTAAACTCACTGCACAGCTAGAACATACTGTAAACTCACTGCACAGCTAGAACATACCGTAAACTCACTGCACAGCTAGAACATACCGTAAACTCACTGCACAGCTAGAACATACCGTAAACTCACTGCACAGCTAGAACATACCGTAAACTCACTGCACAGCTAGAACATACCGTAAACTAACTGCACAGCTAGAACATACCGTAAACTCACTGCACAGCTAGAACATACCGTAAACTCACTGCACAGCTAGAACATACCGTAAACTCACTGCACAGCTAGAACATACCGTAAACTCACTGCACAGCTAGAACATACCGTAAACTCACTGCACAGCTAGAACATACTATAAACTCACTGCACAGCTAGAACATGCCGTAAACGCACTGCACAGCTAGAACATACCGTAAACTCACTGCACAGCTAGAACAACCGTAAACTAACTGCACAGCTAGAACATACCGTAAACTCACTGCACAGCTAGAACATACCGTAAACTCACTGCACAGCTAGAACATACCGTAAACTAACTGCACAGCTAGAACATACCGTAAACTCACTGCACAGCTAGAACATACCGTAAACTAACTGCACAGCTAGAACATACCGTAAACTCACTGCACAGCTAGAACATACCGTAAACTAACTGCACAGCTAGAACATACCGTAAACTCACTGCACAGCTAGAACATGCCGTAAACGCACTGCACAGCTAGAACATACCGTAAACTCACTGCACAGCTAGAACATACCGTAAACTAACTGCACAGCTAGAACATACCGTAAACTCACTGCACAGCTAGAACATACTATAAACTCACTGCACAGCTAGAACATACCGTAAACTCACTGCACAGCTAGAACATACCGTAAACTAACTGCACAGCTAGAACATACCGTAAACTCACTGCACAGCTAGAACATACTATAAACTCACTGCACAGCTAGAACATGCCGTAAACGCACTGCACAGCTAGAACATAACAAAAGATCACTGCACAGCTAGAACATAACATAAGATCCCTGCACATCTAGCTGGAAATGTCATGAATGGAGCTCAAACCATTGGAATGTGGTCAAGGAGGGCATTCAGGTGTGTTGCGAACCAGAGGATCACTGGTTAGAGCCCAGTATGGGGCAGTCGGACAGTGGAGGAAGCAGCACACTGACCCCAGTAACTCATGTACTCTCTTTACAAGCTTACAAGTCAATAGACTCTTATAGACTGTAAACCCACCTATTAACGACCACCCATCAGTTATCACACTAATACCAGATGAACCCAGTTGTGTCATTGTTTCTTGTGAAACCGACGTGGGGTATTACTGTCCATAAATCACCCACCCATTGTTTATTCCAACAGATTTTATGTATAATAAACAAATTACTGTAATTTCTTATTCAAACGTTGTGTTTCGCACTACAAAACTCCTCTCCATCCCCATTCATTCTGACTCTAATTAGGCAGCAAAACTGATGTGTGAACACCGTTAGCACCATTTCTGCTGCCTGCTGACTTCAACATGGAGGTACGGGAGGGGGAGTACACCACACTGCAGATTCCTTATGGGAGGGGGAGTACTCCACACTGCAGATTCCTTATGGGAGGGGGAGTACTCCACACTGCAGATTCCTTATGGGAGGGGGAGTACTCCACACTGCAGATTCCTTATGGGAGGGGGAGTACTCCACACTGCAGATTCCTTATGGGAGGGGGAGTACTCCACACTGCAGATTCCTTATGGGAGGGGGAGTACTCCGCACTGCAGATTCCTTATGGGAGGGGGAGTACTCCACACTGCAGATTCCTTATGGGAGGGGGAGTACTCCACACTGCAGATTCCTTATGGGAGGGGGAGTACTCCACACTGCAGATTCCTTATGGGAGGGGGAGTACTCCACACTGCAGATTCCTTATGGGAGGGGGAGTACTCCACACTGCAGATTCCTTATGGGAGGGGGAGTACTCCACACTGCAGATTCCTTATGGGAGGGGAGTACTCCACACTGCAGATTCCTTATGGGAGGGGAGTACTCCACACTGCAGATTCCTTATGGGAGGGGAGTACTCCACACTGCAGATTCCTTATGGGAGGGGGAGTACTCCACACTGCAGATTCCTTATGGGAGGGGGAGTACTCCACACTGCAGATTCCTTATGGGAGGGGAGTACTCCACACTGCAGATTCCTTATGGGAGGGGGAGTACTCCACACTGCAGATTCCTTATGGGAGGGGAGTACGCCACACTGCAGATTCCTTATGGGAGGGGGAGTACTCCACACTGCAGATTTCTTATGGGAGGGGGAGCTGACTTTAACATGGAGGTATGGGAGGGGAGTACTCCACACTGCAGATTCCTTATGGGAGGGGAGCTGACTTTAACATGGAGGTACGGGAGGGAGGGCTCCACACTACAGATTCCTTATGGGAGGGGAGCTGACTTTAACATGGAGGTATGGGAAGGGGAGTACTCCACACTGCAGATTCCTTATGGGAGGGGAGTACTCCACACTGCAGATTCCTTATGGGAGGGGAGCTGACTTTAACATGGAGGTACGGGAGGGGGAGTACTCCACACTGCAGATTCCTTATGGGAGGGGGAGTACTCCACACTACAGATTCCTTATGGGAGGGGGAGTACTCCACACTGCAGATTCCTTATGGGAGGGGGAGTACTCCACACTGCAGATTCCTTATGGGAGGGGAGTACTCCACACTGCAGATTCCTTATGGGAGGGGGGTACTCCACACTGCAGATTCCTTATGGGAGGGGAGTACTCCACACTGCAGATTCCTTATGGGAGGGGGAGCTGACTTTAACATGGAGGTATGGGAGGGGGAGTACTCCACACTGCAGATTCCTTATGGGAGGGGAGTACTCCACACTGCAGATTCCTTATGGGAGGGGGAGTACTCCACACTGCAGATTCCTTTCACATGAGGTAATCTGCGGATAATGGGGATTTTAGGCTGCATTTAAAACAGACTAACAAAACAATAACAGAGATTTGAAAGACTGGGAAGAAAATAATTATCCTAATCCTGGATATTTGACAGTGATCACTTGAGGCTAGTTGAAAAAAAACCCCACACAACTCAAGCCCCTGTCTAATTCTCCAGGAGTGCTTGGCCATGTCTCCAGGGCCAGGTTCAGTCTTGTTTTATTACAGTAGAGGACCTGGCTTTACAAGCCCCCAAGTATACTACACATTAGCATGAAGACAAACACACATGCACGAACGACGTGAACAACACACACTGACCGACTAATGTGTAATAAAACGTGATATTATATTATGTAAAGTTAAAGATTGCCTAAATCTGTAATCACCATGACTCTCCGACCAATCAATAGCAATAATAATAATAAGACGTTCTATCTGTGAATATCATAAAGAAACACCGATGTGAATCCAGTGATGTAAATGTGAATCCAGTGATGTAAATGTGAATCCAGTGATGTAAATGTGAATCCAGTGATGTAAATGTGAATCCAGTGATGTAAATGTGAATCCAGTGATGTAAATGTAAATGTGAATCCAGTGATGTAAATGTAAATGTGAATCCAGTGATGTAAATGTAAATGTGAATCCAGTGATGTAAATGTGAATCCAGTGATGTAAATGTAAATGTGAATCCAGTGATGTAAATGTAAATGTGAATCCAGTGATGTAAATGTAAATGTGAATCCAGTGATGTAAATGTAAATGTGAATCCAGTGATGTAAATGTAAATGTGAATCCAGTGATGTAAATGTGAATCCAGTGATGTAAATGTAAATGTGAATCCAGTGATTGGCACAGCCTGGTTGTCTCCTAGTAACTAAATCATGGTCACTTCACCCCTGCACGTGGCACGGATACAGGGACAGAGGAGTGATGAAAACCCTGTCCTGGACCTAAATGCCTGTGTAAGTTACTGTGAGAGAGGATAAGACCTGTGTAAGTTACTGTGAGAGAGGATACGACCTGCGTAAGTTACTGTGAGAGAGGATAAGACCTGTGTAAGTTACTGTGAGAGAGGATACGACCTGCGTAAGTTACTGTGAGAGAGGATAAGACCTGTGTAGGTCACTGTGAGATAATATAAGACCTGTGTAGGTTACTATAAGATAAGACCTGTGTAGGTTACTGTGAGATAAGATAAGACCTGTGTAAGTTCTTGTGAGATAAAACTTGTGTAGGTTACTGTGAGATAAGATAAGACCTGTGTAGGTTACTATAAGATAAGACCTGTGTAGGTTACTGTGAGATAAGATAAGACCTGTGTAGGTTACTATAAGATAAGACCTGTGTAGGTTACTGTGAGATAAGATAAGACCTGTGTAGGTTACTATAAGATAAGACCTGTGTAGGTCACTGTGAGATAAGACCTGTGTAAGTTCTTGTGAGATAAAACTTGTGTAGGTTGCTGTGAGATAAGATAAGACCTGTGTAGGTTACTATAAGATAAGACCTGTGTAGGTCACTGTGAGATAAGATAAGACCTGTGTAGGTTACTGTGAGATAAGATAAGACCTGTGTAGGTTACTATAAGATAAGACCTGTGTAGGTCACTGTGAGATAAGATAAGACCTGTGCAGGTCACTGTGAGATAAGAGAAGACCTGTGTAGGTCACTGTGAGATAAGGTAAAGGCTGCAACATTCCTGAACCTGCTCCCATTACATCCCATACCCACCACTGTTTCTCCTCTATCAAGACAGGATCCCTATGTAACAGCAGTGAGAAAGAGTGGACCTGTAGCTGGGAATGTGCTCGGCCAGGGGAAAATAGCCAGTCGCGTCATGACAGGGGAATTAGAGGGAATTGATAAACTTGGCTGTAAAAGTCACCCTATTACTGTGTTTGCATATGCAGTGGATATCTGCAAAATGATCTGTCCTTTTCTCTCTCTCTCTCTCTCTCTCTCTCTCTCTCTCTCTCTCTCTCTCTCTCTCTCTCTCTCCTCTCTCTCCCTCTCTCTCTCTCCCTCTCTCTCTCCATCGCTCTCTCTCTCTCTCTTCTATAATCCTATAAAGTGTGATAAAGAAGGTCAATGCTGCCCACACTTCCTCATCTTACTGTGTCCACTGTTCTATCAGACCTATACCCAGGATTCCCCACTTAGCAGAAGCAGACAGAGGTCCTGTCACTCTCGCCTGAGACAGGTAAGCAGTGACATGACCTGGACCAGAAGACATAGAGCAACTAGAGACTATTTACCCTGAGTCTTCACACATCCATCCCTTTCACAGAAACACCAACACTCTCTCTCTCTCTCACGCACACACACACACACACACGCACACGCACATACACACACATCCATCCCTTTCACAGAAACACAAACATCCCTCATCCCTGACCACACCCCCATACCTGACCACACACCCATCCCTGACCACACCCTCATCCCTGACCAGACCCCCATCCCTGACCACACCCCCATTCCTGACCAGACCCTCATCCCTGACCAGACCCCCATCCCTGACCACACCCCCATCCCTATCCAGAGCCTCATGCTCACACCTTCATCCCTGACCAGACCCCCATCCCTGACCACACCCCCATCCCTATCCAGAGCCTCATGCTCACACCTTCATCCCTGACCACACCCCCATCCCTGACCACACCCACACCCCAATCCCTGACCAGACCCCCATCCCTGACCACACCCCCATCCCTGACCACACCCTCATCCCTGACCACACCCCCATCCCTGACCACACCCCCATCCCTGACCACACCCCCATCCCTGACCACACCCCCATCCCTGACCACACCCCCATCACTGACCACACCCCCATACCTGACCACACCCTCATGCTCACACCTCCGTCCCTAGTGAAATAATAATTGTTTGCCACTCGGCCTTAAATTGTACCAATTAGTTTTTCTCAGTCGACCAATGATATTTGAATAATACATCATTAGATTTTTACATGGTGTTAAAATGCTGCTGTTTTATTTATATACTATTTATTAAATTACGAAACCAAGACACAATCCACAGTATATCTGTAAATACAGTCATACTTGACAAAGCACATTCATAATTTAAAACAGTGCCTTGCAAAATTTTCAACACCTTTGGCACTTTTCCTATTTTGTTGCATTACAAACTGTAATTTAATTGGATTTTTATTTGGATTTCATTTTAATGGACACAAAATAGTCCAAATTGGTGAAGTGAAATAAAACAATGTACTTGTTTTAAAAAATTACACAAAATAAAAAACAGAAAAGTGGTGTGTGTTTATGTTTTCACCCCTCTTTGCCATGAAGCCCCTAAATAAGATCTGGTGGAACCAATTACCTTCAGGTCACATAATTAGTTAAATAAAGTCCACCTGTGTGCAATCTAGGTGACACGTGATCTCAGTATATATACACACCTGCTCTGAAAGACCCCAGAGTCTGCAACACCACAAAGCCAGGCAAGAACAAGGAGCTCTCCAAACAGATCAGGGACAAGGTTGTGGAGAAGTACAGATTAGGGTTTTAAGTTATAAAAAAATATCCAAAACTTTGAACATCCCACGGAGCACCATTAAATCCATTACTAAAACATTTGAAAGAATATGGCACCACAACAAACCTGCTAAGAGTTGGCCGCCCACCAAAACTCACAGACCAGGCAAGGAGGGCATTAATCAGAGAGGCAACAAAGAGACCAACGATAACCCTGAAGGAGGTGCAAAGCTCCACAGCGGAGTTTGGAGTATCTGTCCATAGGACCACTTTAAGCTGCAAGCTCCACAGAGCTGGGCTTTATGGGAGAGAGGCCAGCAAAAAGCCATTGGTAAAATAAAAATAAAAGAAAACAAGTTTGGTGTTCACCAAAAGGCATGTGGGAGACTTCCCAAACATATGGAAGAATGTACTCTGGTCAGATGAGACTAAAATTGATATTTTTGGCTGTCAATTAAAACGCTATGCCTGGCACAAACCCAACAACTCTCATCACCCCAAGAACATCATCCCCACAGTGAAGCATGGTGGTGGCAGCATCATGCTGTGCGGGTGTTTTCCATCGTCAGGGACTGGGAAACAGTCAGTCTTTCAGAGATTTGAGACTGGGACGTAGGTTCACCTTCCAGCAGGACAATGACCCTAGCATACTGCTAAACAACACTCAAGTGGTTTAAGGGGAAACATTTAAATGTCTTTGAATGGCCTAATCAAAGCCCAGACCTCAATCCAATTGAGAATCTGTGGTATGACTAAAAGATTGCTGTACATCAGTGGAACCCATCCAACTTGAAGGAACTGGAGCAGTATTGCCTTGAAGAAGGGGCAGAAATCCCAGTGGTTAGATGTGCCAAGCTAATAGAGACATACCCCAAGAGACCTGCAGCTGTAATTGCTGCAAAAGGTGGCTCTACAAAGTACTGACTTTGGGGGGAGAATAGTTATGCACACTTACGTTTTCAGTTTTTTTGTGTGTGTGTCTTATTTCTTGTATGTTTCACAATAAAAAATATTTGGATCTTCAAAATGGTAGTTGTGTAAATAAAATGATATAACCTCCAAAAATCCATTTGATTAATTCCAGGTTAATTCCAGGTTGTAAGGCAACAATATAGGAAAAGTGCCAAGGGGGTGAATACTTTGGCAAGCCACTGTACTGTTTCACTGTATCTATCTGTTTATCCTATTTCGTACATACCCGTTTTATTACTTTGCATACTACTTGCATATCTTACTACTTGTTTGTGACTTTGAATTTTTCTTGTTGATGTTGAACTACACTGTTGAGGGAGCTTGCAAGTAAGCATTCTCCTGCAACCGTCATACCTGGTGAAAACTGTTTACTTGACGATTATATTAGATTGTGACTTGTTAGGCAGAAGAGAGAAATGCTAGCATTATTCTAGTCTAGTAGTTGGCTTTAATATAATATCATATCACATCTGCCATGTAGCAGACACTTTTATCCAACAGCCGCTGATACATACTAATTACTGTAGTCTAGTGAGATAGCATGGCTGGTCATATTACTCTACACTCTCACAAAAAAGGGTTCCGGAAGGGATATTCTGCTGTCCCCATTGGATAATCATTTTTTTGTTCCAGGTAGAACACTTTTGGAACCCAAAAGTGTCTTACATGGAATCATTAGGGTTCTACCTGGACCCCAAAAACTGTTCTTCAAATGGTTCTCCTATGGAGACAGATAATGATAACCCTTTTAGGTTCTAGCTAGTGTAACCGATGTGAAATGGTGGTGCTCGCTAATAAGGTTTCAATCGGTGACGTCACTCGCTCTGAGACCTTGAAGTTGTTCTTCCCCTTGCTCTGCAAGGGCCGTGGCTTTTGTGGAGCGATGGGCAACGATGTTTCGAGGGTGTTAGTTGTTGATGTGTGCAGAGGGTCCCTGGTTCGATGCCAGATAGGGGCGAGGAGAGGGGCGGAAGCTAAATTTACACTAGCACCTTTTTTCTAAGAGTGTGTCTACTTCAAGGAGTTGTACAGCATGTGGTATGGCTAGGGTATTTTAGTTAGGCTTTGACTTTTCTTCTTGTCTTGCTCCACCCTTAATAAAGAAATGTGTTACTGTATGTTGACAGATCTCACATTAGTTGACGTATTTGCTGAGATTTAGAAAATACCACAAACAACACTTTTAAATTGTGTATTAGCTGATGACACGTGGAAGCCAATACCATGAAATATTGTGATATGCTTTAGTAACCACGATACACTCAGTGGTGTGACCGAGCACTGTCTGTCTTTCTGTCTGTCTGGTGGGAAGAGGCTATGGTAATATATGTGACTGGGTTCCTCTGTGATATCAGTACACAATTTAAATAACTTCCAATGCACAATTACTACAAAAAATAAAAAATAAAATGATACAATAGCTACAACAATGTAGTAGATTGCAAATACATTGTTCACAAATAAGGGCACCATATTGTAACAAATAAGGGCACCATATTGTAACAAATAAGGGCACCATATTGTAACAAATAAGGGCACCATATTGTTAACAAATAAGGGCACCATATTGTTAACAAATAAGGGCACCATATTGTTAACAAATAAGGGCACCATATTGTTAACAAATAAGGGCACCATATTGTTCACAAATAAGGGCACCATATTGTTAACAAATAAGGGCACCATATTGTTAACAAATAAGGGCACCATTTTATTTTCAGTTCTGGATAGAGTTTTTATGGGAAAGAAATAGCAAAACAATCACAAGCCTTGTAATGACTTCTGTGTTTGGTATTTCCCAGTTCAAAAAGTGAATGCACCCAACTCATATGTATGACTTTTACAACTGGTAATTACCAGCTTCCCACTTGGTTATAAATGCATCAATAAACTCTACAGTAGGATCTGAACAGTCTTGTAAATAGGCGAGTGTCTCTGCTCAATGACCATGTTCATGTCTAACAGGGGAAAAATTCAATTGAACTTTGTGTGAACACTTCAGAGTTTTTACGAGGCTTTGCGGCAGAACAGAAGAGATTGAGAGTGAATAAGTCCCAAGCCTCGATAGCAGCTTCTCTCACTGCTAATGGAGACAGTAAGGTTAATGTAGTCCTCCAAATCCTCGACAGAGCATCTCCCTGTAATTCACACAGATGAAACAACGTTACACAAGATACACACAAAAATGTAGGCTTCTTCTCCAAATGATGTTTCAAATAAACTCCCATTCTGGTTGTCATGGATGCGAATGATAACGATGCATTCAAGGATAAAAAGTGCAGGACCAACATGGAGGAATGAGGACCCATGATGAACTACTTTATGCCCTTACAGTGACTCTTATGCCCGGACAAGATCAAACCCAGGTAACATGTTTTAATAAGAAGAGACATTTTGGAAGATGCATTTGAAGAAAACACTGTTGCACCATAGAAGTCGGTAAAATATCTCTGTCTCTGTCCCTCTCCCTCTCCCACTCCCTCTCGCTCTGTCTCTGTCCCTCTCCCTCTCCCACTCCCTCTCGCTCTGTCTCTGTCCCTCTCCCTCTCCCACTCCCTCTCCCTCTCGCTCTCCCTCTCGCTCTCCCTCCCTCTCGCTCTGTCTCTGTCCCTCTCCCTCTCCCTCCCCTCTCCCTCTCCCTCTCCCTCTCCCTCTCCCTCCCCCTCCCTCTCCCACTCCCTCTCCCTCTCCCTCTCCCTCTCCCTCTCCCACTCCCTCTCCCTCTCGCTCTGTCTCTGTCCCTCTCCCTCTCCCACTCCCTCTCGCTCTGTCTCTGTCCCTCTCCCTCTCCCACTCCCTCTCCCTCTCGCTCTGTCTCTGTCCCTCTCCCTCTCCCTCTCGCTCTGTCTCCCTCTCCCCTCTCCCACTCCCTCTCCCTCTCGCTCTGTCCCCTCTCCCTCTCCCTCCCTCTCCCTCTCGCTCTGTCTCTGTCCCTCTCCCTCTCCCACTCCCTCTCCCTCTCGCTCTGTCCCTCTCCCACTCCCTCTCCCTCTCGCTCCTCTCCCTCTGTCTCTGTCCCTCTCCCTCTCCCACTCCCTCTCCCTCTGTCTCTGTCCCTCTCCCTCTCCCACTCCCTCTCCCACTCTCTTCTACACAAATAATCTTTTTGGATACTAAACAACGTTTACCATGTTTCAGTCGATATTATGGAGTTAATTTGGAAAAAATTTCGGCGTTTTGATGACTGAATTTTCATTTTTTTTTTGGTAGCCAAACGTGACGAACAAAACGGAGCGATTTCTCCTACACAAAGAATCTTTCAGGAAAAACGGAACATTTGCTATCTAACTGAGAGTCTCCTCATTGAAACCATCCGAAGTTCTTCAAAGGTAAATTATTTTATTTGAATGCTTTTCTTGTTTTTGTGAAAATGTTGCCCGCTGAATGCTAATGCTAAATGCTACGCTAGCTATCAATACTGTTACACAAATGCTTGTTTTTGCTATGGTTGAAAAGCATATTTTGAAAATCTGAGATGACAGTGCTGTTAACAAAAGGCTAAGCTTGAGAGCTAATATATTTACTTTATTTTATTTGCGATTTTCATGAATAGTTAACGTTGCGTTATGTTAATGAGCTTGAGGCTGTATTCACGATCCCGGATCCAGGACGGCTAGAATCAAGAGGGTCAATCTTCCAATGATTTGCCTACAAATACGTCACAATGCTGTTGACACCTTGGGGAAACGACAGAAAGTCTAAGCTCATTCGTGACCCATACACAGCCATATAAGGAGACATTGGAACACAGCGCATTCAAATTCTGGGGCACTTCCTGTATGAAATTTCATCTTGGTTTCGCCTGTAGCATTAGTTCTGTGGCACTCACAGACAATATCTTTGCAGTTTTGGAAACGTCAGAGTGTTGTCTTTCCAAAGCTGTCAATTATATGCATAGTCGAGCATCTTTTAGTGACAAAATATCTTGTTTAAAACGGGAACGTTTTTTTATCCATAAATTAAAAGAGCGCCCCCTATATCCAAGAAGTTAACAGCGCCGAATAGTGAATGTGGACAAAAACAAACAATACCTCACAATGATGGAAAGACGCAAAGAACTGAACTCAATAATGTGTGTAAATGACATACAGGTGTGTGAACAGGTGATCAGAATTCAGGTGATTGGGATCTGGTGAGTGAGCTGCATTTGTAACCGATGTGAAATGGCTAGATAGTTAGCGGTGGTGCGCGCTAATAGTGTTTCAATCGGTGACGTCACTCGCTCTGAGACCTTGAAATAGTTGTTCCCCTTGCTCTGCAAGGGCCGTGGCTTTTGTGGCGCGATGTGTCACGATGCTTCGAGGGTGGCTGTTGTTGATGTGTGCAGAGGGTCCCTGGTTTGAGCCCAGGTAGGGGCGAGGAGAGGGACAGAAGCTATACTGTTACACATTCAGGGGATCTATGTGTTTGAGAGTGTGAGCTTGAAGGTGGGCTGGAAAGTGAGCTGCGTTCAGGGGATCTACGTGTTTGAGAGTGTGAGCTAGAAGGTGGGCTGGAAAGTGAGCTACGTTCAGGGGATCTACGTGTTTGAGAGTGTGAGCTGGAAAGTGAGCTACGTTCAGGGGATCTATGTGTTTGAGAGTGTGAGCTTGAAGGTGGACTAGAAAGTGAACTACGTTCAGGGGATCTACGTGTTTGAGGGTGTGAGTTGGAAGCAGACGTTACACACTACATTATAAGCTGTCCGCTCAGATGGGAAGTTCAGTATCTGTGGGGGGCATTAATGGGAGGGGGTAGTTGTCCCGATGTGAAGGAATATGCTTTCGGAAATTCATTGATCTCAGGCCCTGTCAATGAATGTCTGACATGTCCAACAGTTCTACAGGATAAAGTCGGTTTTTACTTCTGGCACATTTCCCATAAGGTTCTGTTGGGTTGTTTATGGTTCTGTTGGGTTGTTTATGGTTCTGTTGGGTTGTTTATGGTTCTGTTGGGTTGTTTATGGTTCTGTTGGGTTGTTTATGGTTCTGTTGGGTTGTTTATGGTTCTGTTGGGTTGTTTATGGTTCTGTTGGGTTGTTTATGGTTCTGTTGGGTTGTTTATGGTTCTGTTGGGTTGTTTATGGTTCTGTTGGGTTGTTTATGGTTCTGTTGGGTTGTTTATGGTTCTGTTGGGTTGGTTATGGTTCTGTTGGGTTGTTTATGGTTCTGTTGGGACATTTTCGGGGGATGCAGAGCTGTTTATCTGTGTGTGTGTGTGTGTGTGTGTGTGTGTGTGTGTGTGTGTGTGTGTGTGTGTGTGTGTGTGTGTGTGTGTGTGTGTGACAAGACCACAGCTGGTGTAAAATGAATGTAGTCAAAATACCCAGATCAACGTGCTCCACTTTTTAACCTTAGAGGAACATAGAAGATCAAGATATACAATATATTATCAAAGTATGTGGACATCTGCTAATCGAACATCTCATTCCAAAATCATGGACATTAATATGGAGTTGGTCCCCCCCTTTTGCTGTGAAGGCTTTCCACTAGATGTTGGAAAATTGCTGCAGGGACTTGCTTCCATTTAGCCACAAGAGCATTCATGAGGTTGGGCACAAACGATTATGCCTGGCGCGCAGTCAGCATTCAAATTCATCCCTAATGTGTACGATGGGGTTGAGGTCAGGGCTCTGTGCAGGTCAGTCAAGTTCTTCCACACCTATTTCAACAAACCATTTTCTGTACGGACCTCGCTTTGTGCACTGGTGCGTTGTCATGCAGGTCCAAACAGGTCTCCAAACAGCTCAGGGACAAGGTTGTGGAGAGGTACAGATCATGTTTGGGTTATAAAAAAAATATCCAAAACTTTGAACATCCCACGGAGCACCATTAAATCCATTATTAAAAAATGTGTATAGTATATATATATATATACATATTGTGTATTTGTAGTGTACTATATATGTGTGTGTGTGTGTCATATAGTGTAGATATATGTTGTATTCAGGGTTGGGTAGTTTACTTTATAAATATATTCCGTTACAGTTACTAATTACTTAGTAATTACTAATTAAATAGTTACTAGTTACTAACTAATACAAACTTGTAATCAGTAACGTAACTGTTGGATTACCCAAACTCAGTATTATAATCTGAGTACATTCCGCTACTTTTAAAATACTTTCCCTTAAAGAGATATTTATTATAAGACGATGAAAATGTACCATTCAAAGACATCTATTGCATTAAAGTTTACATAGCTGGGCATATATGGATGTTACATTTTACTTTATGGGTTGGTTATGTAGGCTTCTTCTAACCTATCGCTGTCTACTACATATAAATAATACGATTAAATTACATCTTTACGTTAAAAACAAAAGTCTATCAGAATCACAGTCATTCCAATACATAACAATAACCCTTGATCTTCAAGAATAGGACTTGGAAATATGGAAGTACAGATTAGTCAAATTGTGTTACCTGAGCATAACCCCCAAAAATCAAGGACTTATTAGCCAGTCCTACTCTGTTGTTTAGGATTTTGTTGTCGTGGAGGACTGATTGGGCACTTTAATGTAATCAACAGACATGTAATCTGTTACTCCCCAACCCTGAGTGTCTCTATAGTTTATATATAGTGTATTATATAGCATAGACACAGTGTATTATATAGGGATTTTATAGTGCATATATAGTGTACATAAACATCAGAACTAGTACATTATAGCCTGAGCTCGACCGCTCTTATTTAGTTTAGTATTAATGTATGCAGAGCTTATATGCTCTTAAAATGAAAAATAGCAGGTGGTTTTTGATTTGTGTGTACTCACGTGTGTGTGTGTGTGTGTGTGTGTGTGTGTGTGTGTGTGTGTGTGTGTGTGTGTGTGTGTGTGTGTGTGTGTGTGTGTGTGTGTGTGTGTGTGTGTGTTTGTGTGTGTGTGTTTACCCATCCTGGCGTGATGGACCTGGGGCTTGGCATTAGATTATCCTAAACGGTTCCATCCATTTGGTGACGTCAGAACCCTCACAGACAGAAGTGTCCAATCCTCCTTGCAGGTCTCACACTGTGATGTGTGCCACTTGGAATTCTTTATGCTATTTGTGGAGTTCTGAAAGGAAGACGACGACAGTGGTTGGATTCTCTTCTTCACAGTCTCAAACACACACAGATATATTACGCCTTTATTACATAATGATTTGTTAATGACTTAAATGTAAATGTAAATGTAAAACTATAATGATGTCATGACATAGGGTACAGAGTAGTAGGTATAACAGACTCAAACAACACAAGTTAAATTCATCTTAATACTATATAAGAAAGGGTGTAATTTACAGTAACACAACCTGATACGTTTTTTTCATATAGACAGACACACGCGCTGACTTACAAATACACACATTTCCTCGGAAGGAAGTATTGAATCTTGGTCTCAGATATGTGTGTGAACAAACATGTACCTCTGAGGACTCATTCTACACGTGGAGAGATTCAGCCCAGGGTGGAGGGCAGGGAGGCGGGGCTAAGAAGTCATGCCCCCATTTTAACCTTCGATGTCATGCCACTGTATCTCTTTCATTTCGGGCCACTGGCTGACATGCTGATAGGATGTGTGATTCTGTCAGCCCTTGGTTCTGTCAGCCCTTCTGTCAGCCCTTGGTTCTGTCAGCCCTTCTGTCAGACCTTCTGTCAGACCTTCTGTCAGCCCTTCTGTCAGCCCTTGGTTCTGTCAGCCCTTGTGTCAGCCCTTGGTTCTGTCAGCCCTTCTGTCAGAACTTGTGTCTGCCCTTCTGTCAGCCCTTGTCTCAGCCCTTGTCTCAGCCCTTGTGTCAGCCCTTGTGTCAGCCCTTGTGTCAGCCCTTGTGTCGGCCCTTGGTGTCGGCCCTTGTGTCGGCCCTTGTGTCGGCCCTTGTGTCGGCCCTTGTGTCGGCCCTTGTGTCAGCCCTTGTGTCAGCCCTTGTGTCAGCCCTTGTGTCGGCCCTTGGTGTCGGCCCTTGTGTCGGCCCTTGTGTCGGCCCTTGTGTCGGCCCTTGTGTCAGCCCTTGTGTCAGCCCTCGTGTCAGCCCTTGGTTCTGTCAGCCCTTGTGTCAGCCCTTGTGTCAGCCCTTGTGTCAGCCCTTGTGTCGGCCCTTGTCTCAGCCCTTGTGTCAGCCCTTGTGTCAGCCCTTGGTGTCAGCCCTTGTGTCGGCCCTTGGTGTCAGCCCTTGTGTCTGCCCTCGTGTCGGCCCTTGGTGTCAGCCCTTGTGTCAGCCCTGTCGGCCCTTGTGTCGGCCCTTGTGTCGGCCCTTGGTGTCGGCCCTTGTGTCAGCCCTTGTGTCAGCCCTCGTGTCAGCCCTTGGTTCTGTCAGCCCTTGTGTCAGCCCTTGTGTCAGCCCTTGTGTCAGCCCTTCTGTCGGCCATTGTGTCAGCCCTTGTGTCAGCCCTCGTGTCAGCCCTTGGTTCTGTCAGCCCTTGTGTCAGCCCTTGTGTCAGCCCTTGTGTCGGCCCTTGTGTCGGCCCTTGTGTCGGCCCTTGTGTCAGCCCTTGGTGTCGGCCCTTGTGTCGGCCCTTGGTGTCGGCCCTTGTGCCGGCCCTTGTGTCAGCCCTTGTGTCGGCCCTTGGTGTCGGTCCTTGATGTCGGCCCTTGGTGTCGGCCCTTGGTGTCGGCCCTTGGTGTCGGCCCTTGGTGTCGGCCCTTGGTGTCGGCCCTTGTGTCGGCCCTTGTGTCGGCCCTTGTGTCGGCCCTTGGTGTCGGCCCTTGTGTCGGCCTTGTGTCAGCCGGCCCTGGTGTCGGACCTTGATGTCGGCCCTTGGTGTCGGCCCTTGTGTCCCTTGTGTCGGCCCTTGTGTTGTGCCCTTGTGTCGGCCCTTGTGTCGGCCCTTGTGTCAGCCCTTGTGTCGGCCCTTGTGTCGGCCCTTGAGTCGGTCCTTGGTGTCGGCCATTGCCCCTTGTGTCAGCCCTTGTGTCAGCCCTTGTGTCGTTGGTGTCCCCTTGGTGTCGGCCCTGGTGTCGGCCCTTGTTGTCCCCTTGGTGTCGGCCCTTGGTGTCGGCCCTTGGTGTCGGCCCTTGTGTCGGCCCTTGGTGTCGGCCCTTGCTTGATGTCGGCCCTTGGTGTCGGCCCTTGTGTCGGCCCTTGGTGTTGGCCCTTGGTGTCGGCCCTTGGTGTCGGCCCTTGTTGTCGGCCCTTGGTGTCGGCCCTTGGTGTCGGCCCTGGTGTCGGCCCTTGTGTCGCCCTTGTGTCGGCCCTTGGTTTCGCCCTTGGTTTCGGCCCTCAGGCCCTTGGTGTCGGCCCTGGTGTCGGCCCTTGGTGTCGGCCCTTGTGTCAGCCCTTGTGTCAGCCCTTGGTGTCGGCCCTTGGTGTCGGCCCTTGGTGTCGGCCCTTGTTGTCGGCCCTGATGTCGGCCCTTGTGTCGGCCCTTGGTGTCGGCCCTTGGTGTCGGCCCTTGGTGTCGGCCCTTGGTGTCGGCCCTTGTTGTCGGCCCTTGGTGTCGGCCCTTGGTGTCGGCCCTTGGTGTCGGCCCTTGGTGTCGGCCCTTGGTGTCGGCCCTGGTGTCGGCCCTTGTTGTCGGCCCTTGGTGTCGGCCCTTGTTGTCGGCCCTTGGTGTCGGCCCTTGTTGTCGGCCCTTGGTGTCGGCCCTTGTTGTCGGCCCTTGGTGTCGGCCCTTGGTGTCGGCCCTTGGTGTCGGCCCTTGGTGTCGGCCCTTGGTGTCGGCTACCTGAAGAAAACAAACAACAAGGGAGTGTCCACCAGAAACATTTTATAAGTGACATTGATTGTGTTTGCAAAACGTTTAGAGCAGTTCTTCAGAAGAGAATCAACAACCGTAGCAAAAGAGGAGTGACGTTTCCTTGGCGACCATATCAAAACAGAAGGCTGGCATTGACAATGAGAAGAAATAGACTGTCGATTCAGTCGACAGGGTTTTGCGGAATTTTCTCCAATCCCATTCCCATGTTTTGATTATAAAATTAGCTTGGGGTCAACTTTGTCTTCATACGAATATACTGTATGTGGAGGAGCCTGAATTCGCAGAGACACGACAATCAAGTATTCAATAAATCCTCGATTCAGAGGACATTTCCACAAAGCGGCTTTCCAAAGCGGAAAGAGACGTTCTAGTTCTTGATCACAATATCAAAAGATGATATAGAAGCAGCTACAAAGCCTCCCCCTTGTCAGATAAACGACAGACGACGGCAGGCGACCCAGACACCATCGATCTGTCATTACATGTTCCGTTGTCTCTCTCAGGGCGGGAGACGAGCTACCGTATGGGTAGCATGTGAGTGGATGCAACATAATTAGTCGCCATGGCAACCCAAAGGCTTTACGCATCCAAATGTAGTCATTTAAAAGTCCTGATCGTAGATGTATGGAAACCATCACCAGACGCCATGACATAATCCACCCCTGGTCTTTTTCTCTCAGTCCCTCGGTACCTCTCATCCCATCTCTTTCATCCATCGAGGAAACTTGGATAAATTGAACATTGGTGTCTGTTTTTACAACTCTCCAACACCCTAGCAATGGAAGGATTGGTGATTTTTTTTAATCAAGAGATGTATTCATAGCTTGAAATATATTACCGTGTTATAACAGTGTTTGTGGGATGTGTCTCTCGGGATTGCGTCAGCTAACATGATGTGGGAAATTAAGAAAATACATTTAGACTAACAATCTTTGCCATTTCATATCTGTCCGTACATGCACTTCATTCCCTGAGACTAGCTAGCGACAGTCCCGTTTCATTAGTAAAGGATTTCATAGGGTTGCTTTTAGACCAGGCTGTATCTCTGGACGTAATTTAGTCACAAACATCAATTATTGAGTTTGCAACAGAAAGTACAGCTAATCCCTGTTGCAATCCTGTTTTAATAGCACCGCTGTATGGTTTTTGAATAGCTTGTGTTGATGTTTGGTCGTGGGCTCGTGGTGTACCTTTTCGGAAATGTCAACTGAGCTGCTGTCGACAGCATAATATCAGCACAAACAGAAAACAGATGTGGGTTCTGTCACTGTTTGTTACTGTTCAAAGAGTAAACCATTTATTCAAGTAAAGTATATATTTATTTACAATAACTTGGAGTCACTAAGTATGATACTAATACAGTATTCAGTACCTGTAACAAACCTACGGCAATTTAGCCATGTTGCTTCTCAAAAAGAGAGAGTGGGAGAGAGAGGACAGTGTGAAAACTCTTGGGTCTTAACAGCAGTAATTACATTCTGCAAGTTGTCTGCAAATGTATAAACTCTATTCCCAAGTGGCTTTCACTTTTCCAGCATTTGCACGCAACTTGCTACTAAATAATGTAGTCTCTCCAACAGACCCATTTTTTTTATTTTTTTTTTTACCTTTATTTAACCAGGCAAGTCAGTTAAGAACATATTCTTATTTTCAATGACGGCCTGGGAACAGTGGGTTAACTGCCTGTTCAGGGGCAGAACGACAGATTTGTACCTTGTCAGCTCGGGGGTTTGAACTCGCAACCTTCCGGTTACTAGTCCAACACTCTAACCACTAGGCTACGCTGCCGCCTGGTTAAATAACAAATGGCGTGGTCACGGAAGGATTTGAATGCTTTAAAAACTGACACAAAGGGACACATGACGCAAAGCTTGTGTCACAGTTATACATATGTATAATCACGTGTACAGAACCCCCAACGTGGGCATCAAATTGTATTGGTTGCAAAATGCTTGTGTTCCAACAGATCACTACTATCAAACAATGCACACAAATCTAAAAGATAAATAAGAATGGAATGAAGAAATATAGAAATATTAGGACGAGCAACGTCGCGAGTGTATGTATACGTGTATGTACAGAAGTAGTCATATAGGATGGTCTTGACTAGAATACATTATATACTGTAGATGTGAAGTGTGTAAAACAGAATGTAAACATTATTAATGACCAGTGTTCAATGGCCATGTACATAGGTCAGCAGTCTCTAAGGTGCAGGGTAGAGTACAGGGTGGTAGCCAGCTAGTCACGGTGACTAGTAACCGAAAGGTTGCAAGATCAAATCCCTGAGCTGGCAAAAATCTGTTGTTCTGCCCCTGAACAAGGCAGTTAATCCACCGGTCCTAGACCAGTTAAACCACTGTTCCTAGACCAGTTAATCCACCGTTTCTAGACCAGTTAATCCACCGTTTCTAGACCAGTTAACCCACTGTTCCTAGACCAGTTAATCCACCGTTCCTAGACCAGTTAACCCACTGTTCCTAGACCAGTTAACCCACTGTTCCTAGACCAGTTAATCCACCGTTCCTAGACCAGTTAAGCCACTGTTCCTAGACCAGTTAATCCACCGTTTCTAGACCAGTTAATCCACTGTTCCTAGACCAGTTAATCCACCGTTCCTAGACCAGTTAACCCACTGTTCCTAGACCAGTTAACCCACTGTTCCTAGACCAGTTAACCCACTGTTCCTAGACCAGTTAATCCACCGTTCCTAGACCAGTTAACCCACTGTTCCTAGACCAGTTAACCCACTGTTCCTAGACCAGTTAATCCACCGTTCCTAGACCAGTTAACCCACCGTTCCTAGACCAGTTAATCCACCGTTCCTAGACCAGTTAACCCACAGTTCCTAGACCAGTTAATCCACCGTTCCTAGACCAGTTAATCCACCGTTCCTAGACCAGTTAACCCACTGTTCCTAGACCAGTTAATCCACCGTTCCTAGACCAGTTAACCCACTGTTCCTAGACCAGTTAACCCACTGTTCCTAGACCAGTTAATCCACCGTTCCTAGACCAGTTAAGCCACTGTTCCTAGACCAGTTAATCCACAGTTCCTAGACCAGTTAATCCACCGTTCCTAGACCAGTTAACCCGCTGTTCCCAGACCAGTTAATCCTCCGTTCCTAGACCAGTTAATCCACCGTTCCTAGACCAGTTAACCCACTGTTCCTAGACCAGTTAACCCACTGTTCCTAGACCAGTTAATCCACCGTTCCTAGACCAGTTAACCCACTGTTCCTAGACCAGTTAATCCACCGTTCCTAGACCAGTTAACCCACAGTTCCTAGACCAGTTAATCCACCGTTCCTAGACCAGTTAACCCACTGTTCCTAGACCAGTTAATCCACCGTTCCTAGACCAGTTGACCCACTGTTCCTAGACCAGTTAATCCACCTGTCACGTTCTGACCTTTATTTCCTGTGTTTTGTATTTAGTTAGTATGGTCAGGGCGTGAGTTGGGTGGGCAGTCTATGTTTGTTTTTCTATGTTTTGGGTATTTCTATGTTTCGGCCTAGTATGGTTCTCAATCAGAGGCAGGTGTCATTAGTTGTCTCTGATTGAGAATCATACTTAGGTAGCCTGGGTTTCACTGTGTGTTTGTGGGTGATTGTTCCTGTCTCTGTCGTTGCACCAGATAGGACTGTTTTGAGTTTTCACATTTCTTGTTTTTGTTAGTTTGTTCATGTGTAGTGATTTATTAAAGCATGAATCAAAACAACCACGCTGCGCTTTGGTCCGCCTCTCGTTCAGATGAAGAAAACCATTACACCACCGTTCCTAGACCAGTTAACCCACTGTTCCTAGACCAGTTAATCGAGCGTTCCTAGGCTGTCATTGTAAACAAGAATGTGTTCGTAAACTGACTTGCCTGGTAAAACAAAGGTTGAAATTATCCACATTATTATACAGATTGCTCAAGATTGAAGACGAAATTGGATGTCAATCCACGCCCTGAGGACGTCCAGGAAATGCCTACAAAACCTGCCGCTAGGGGCAACAGTGAGTACTACAACCATCAAGTAGGCTTGGGTTTTGGGGTACTGTATTGATGTAATCCCATGACTCTGGATTAGAAGGTTGTGTGTTTGATCCTAGTGGTGGACACTTATTCGTTTTTTGGTGTATTATCATTTGTTTTTAACCCTATCCTTAACCATTCCAGAAGGAGTGCCTAAATGTAATGATTTAACCAAAATCTTCAAAATTATTTAATATTCTTCTGTTAATCTAGATTTTTTTTTTAACTAGGCAAGTAAATTGAATTCTTATTTACAATGAGGGCCTAGGAACAGCATGTTAACTGCCTTGTTCATGGGCAGAATTACATTTTTACTTTGTCAGCTCTGGGAGTCGATCTAGCAACCTTTCGGTTACCGGCTCAAAACGCCCAAAAAGTTTCTCAGCGGGAGGAGAGAACCCAGAGTGTCAAAAACACTTTTTGAATCTTTACGTTTTTGAGCAACTTGGAAATTTGACATTTTGGAGATGTGTGGATAAATGTCAGATTCTGCAGTGAGACTGTGAGCTTGTTAGATGTCTCACCCCATAGGACCATGTCAAGTCATAAAAAGTTGGTCCTTTAAAACTGTCATCACTCAGGGTCAGAGAATATATGACTCCGTAACCGATAACCGGTCTAGGCCAAAGAGTTGCAGTAGTGGATCTTCACCTCAGCAGATCTGTTTAAATAATAGGTTAAATCAATCTAGAAGCTCCAATAATCATTTATTCACCAACATTTCTATAGAAAGCTGTCTTCATCAGGGTTTCACGTAAGAACACCTCTGTTTCTCTGATCATCCCGCTGACTGTAGACTGAACCTCCATTCAACTCTCTCTCTCAGTAATGAAGGATTTATTTTGCATCGGGGCACTCCAGCACTCTACCCATACTGCACTGCAAACTGCAACATCACCAGGAAACTGCTCCCGGTGATGATGCTGCCTCTGAACATTCATTTGACTAATCTCTCTCTCTCTGAAAGCCACAGCAGATTTGTATGATAGCATAGGCGACTGTGCTGTTGTAATTACAAATGTCTTCATTATTTAACTCGTAAATCCTCTGTTGCATTTATTTGGCAACTCCACCAGTTCAAGATTACTTTCTCAACTAGGTGTTTTACATAGGCAGAAGTGACTTCCATAAATACGTAGCAAAGGTCATATTAAATGACAAACGTAGGAGCTTCTCATTTTGAAGAAACAAGTGGATATTCCCATAGATCATGGAGTCCCCAGTGCTACACTTGTCTCAAAGTCCTGCTCTGGTCTACTGATGGGTGGACTAGTATGCATGCTTATGTAGGAACCAATCAGTGATCAAGCAATTGATCCATCCATGGATTTATCCAACCTTGATGGTGGTGGAGTTGTCATGACGAGAAAGGGGAGGGGTTAAAGTGCAGATAACACAGTCAATATTATGTTCAGCATCAGTCACTGATATGTCACATTCATTAAAGAATCATATTGCTGCAGGCTAATTGTTTTACATACGGTACAGTTTATTTAACCAATGAAACCCGAGGAGGGGTGGCAGGTAAAATAGTGGTTAGAGTGTTGGACTAATAACCGAAAGGTTGCAAGATCAAATCCCCGAGCCGACAAGGTAAAAATCTGCCGTTCTGCCCCTGAAAAACTGTTCCTAGGCCGTCATTGAAAATAAGAATTTGTTCTTAATTGACTTGCCTAGTTAAATACAAATTAATATGGTCAAAATAACTAAATATGGCCAATATACCACAGCTAAGGGCTGTTCTTCCGCACAACGCAACACAGAGTGCCTGGATACAACCCTTGGCCGTGGAATATTGGCCATGTACCACGATCCCCCGAGGAGCCTTATTAATATCATAAACTGGTTACCAACGTAATTAGAGAGCTAAAAAAAACAAACATTTTTCTTGTAATACCCATGGTATAAGGTCTGATAGACCATGGCCTTCAGCCAATCAGAATTCAGGGATCGAACCACCAAGTTTATAGTGAGAATTAGAGAATAACCAAGTAGAAAAACAGCAGAGTAAAAAACAATTTAAAATAATATTAATATGGTTTCTTATAGTCATAATGATCATGTTTTGATGTGTCTTATCTATTCATGAACAGGTGGATGAGAAAGCCAGAGACAATGAAAGACAAACACAAGGACACAACGAGGCATTCATATGAATAGAGGGGAACATGGTGGGGATACAGGATTGATACGGCTGATAGAGAATATGTGTTTAACCCTCTTAGTACCTTTCTAGCCAGATCACACAAGATTTACGTTTCAATCCCAGTGGTAGACACATGTTAGGGTTTTACCCCGATTCCAAATCTTAACCTTAACCATTTGGAATGAATGAGACCCAGCTGCAGACACAGGAGGGGAAGGCAAGAGAATGGTCGTGGACAGGTTAAAGGTCAAAACCAGATCAGAGTCCAGGAGGGTACAGAGTGGCAGACAGGCTCATGGTCAAGGCAGGCAGAATGGTCAGGCAGGAGGGTACAGAGTGGCAGACAGGCTCGTGGTCAAGGCAGGCAGAATGGTCAGGCAGGCAGAATGGTCAGGCAGGAGGGTACAGAGTGGCAGACAGGCTCATGGTCAAGGCAGGCAGAATGGTCAGGCAGGCAGAGTGGCAGACAGGCTCGTGGTCAAGGCAGGCAGAATGGTCAGGCAGGAGGGTACAGAGTCCAGAAACAGGCAAGGATCAAGACGGGAGGACTAGAAAAAGGGGGAGAACTGGAAAAACCACTGGTTGACTTGGAAACATAGATAACTGGCACAGAGAGACAGGAAACACAGGGATAAATACACTGGTACAGAGAGACAGGAAACACAGGGATAAATACACTGGTACAGAGAGACAGGAAACACAGGGATAAATACACTGGTACAGAGAGACAGGAAACACAGGGATAAATACACTGGTACAGAGAGACAGGAAACACAGGGATAAATACACTGGTACAGAGAGACAGGAAACACAGGGATAAATACACTGGTACAGAGAGACAGGAAACACAGGGATAAATACACTGGTACAGAGAGACAGGAAACACAGGGATAAATACACTGGGACAGAGAGACAGGAAACACAGGGATAAATACACTGGAACAGAGAGACAGGAAACACAGGGATAAATACACTGGTACAGAGAGACAGGAAACACAGGGATAAATACACTGGTACAGAGAGACAGGAAACACAGGGATAAATACACTGGTACAGAGAGACAGGAAACACAGGGATAAATACACTGGTACAGAGAGACAGGAAACACAGGGATAAATACACTGGTACAGAGAGACAGGAAACACAGGGATAAATACACTGGTACAGAGAGACAGGAAACACAGGGATAAATACACTGGTACAGAGAGACAGGAAACACAGGGATAAATACACTGGTACAGAGAGACAGGAAATACAGGGATAAATACACTGGTACAGAGAGACAGGAAACACAGGGATAAATACACTGGCACAGAGAGACAGGAAACACAGGGATAAATACACTGGTACAGAGAGACAGGAAACACAGGGATAAATACCCTGGCACAGAGAGACAGGAAACACAGGGATAAATACCCTGGCACAGAGAGACAGGAAACACAGGGATAAATACACTGGTACAGAGAGACAGGAAATACAGGGATAAATACACTGGTACAGAGAGACAGGAAACACAGGGATAAATACACTGGCACAGAGAGACAGGAAACACAGGGATAAATACACTGGCACAGAGAGACAGGAAACACAGGGATAAATACACTGGTATAGAGAGACAGGAAACACAGGGATAAATACCTGGCACAGAGAGACAGGAAACACAGGGATAAATACCCTGGCACAGAGAGACAGGAAACACAGGGATAAATACACTGGTACAGAGAGACAGGAAACGCAGGGATAAATACACTGGTACAGAGAGACAGGAAACACAAGGATAAATACACTGGCACAGAGAGACAGGAAACACAGGGATAAATACACTGGTACAGAGAGACAGGAAACACAGGGATAAATACACTGGTACAGAGAGACAGGAAACACAGGGATAAATACACTGGCACAGAGAGACAGGAAACACAGGGATAAATACACTGGTAGAGAGAGACAGGAAACACAGGGATAAATACACTGGTACAGAGAGACAGGAAACACAGGGATAAATACACTGGTACAGAGAGACAGGAAACACAGGGATAAATACACTGGTACAGAGAGACAGGAAACACAGGGATAAATACACTGGTACAGAGAGACAGGAAATACAGGGATAAATACACTGGCACAGAGAGACAGGAAACACAGGGATAAATACACTGGTACAGAGAGACAGGAAACACAGGGATAAATACACTGGTACAGAGAGACAGGAAACACAGGGATAAATACACTGGGGAAAATAAGCGACACCTGGAGGGGGTGGAGACAATAACGAGGACAGGTGAAACTTAAAGGCATTCTGTTATGTTTTAACCCTATCCAAAACCTTAACACTTAACTTCAAAATGTGATGTTCGGAGAGAAATGTAGAAGTGTGATGTTTGGAGAAACAGAACTATGCTGAGCAGGAGGACTCAACCCAGGGTGTCAAAAACACTTTGAAATGTGACTTTCTGGAAAAATGTGGATAAACGTGATGTCATATTAGTCAAACCGTCTGGTTGGTCTTTCATCCTCAGCGCGGTAAAGGAAGAGGTGATAGAAAGACGAAACGATACAATTGAGAATAAAACATTTTTTCCCTCATTGTTTCCCTGTTCTGTCGAAGTTCACTCTGGCATTTACGACACAAAGCCTCCCAGCTGTTTAACAATTACAGTCACTGGTTTCCTCTGCCGTACCCATCTGCTGTACCCATCGACACTGTTTAAGTAAATGACCGACTATGTTTCAGAAACACTTGCCTTTGATGAGATTGTTATTTTTCTGCATCATCCCATAATTGCAGTGTCTCTTTTTTTTTTGGGGGCTGTGTAATGGGAATTATTTGAGTCAGACTGGTTCATCGTAAAGTACGATTAGTTGTTAATTACGATATGGTAATTACATTGGAGAGGGAACCCAGCCATTATTCACAGCAGGACGACTCCTGAGACAGGAGACCCCCTATTGATAGCATCCTCCTGACAACCCCTACATGATTTATGAAGATGCATACACACTCACACACACACACACACACACACACACACACACACACACACACACACACACACACACACACACACACACACACACACACACACACACACACACATCTAATTCTGCTTCCAAATATGTTTCCAAATTTCCCTAAAGTATCATACCAATATGTTTAGCTGTATTGGCTTCTCTCAGTTAACAGCTAAGTTTAAATTACATTCAACGAGGCACAGGAAGTTAACAGCTAAGTTTAAATTACATTCAACGAGGCATAGGAAGCTTGTAGGTTTAAGTTATGTTCAACGAGGCATAGGAAGCTTGTAGGTTTAAGATGCATTCAACGAAGCATAGGAAGCTTGTAGGTTTAAATTACATTCAACGAGGCATAGGAAGCTTGTAGGTTTAAATTACAATAAACGAGGCATAGGAAGCTTGTAGGTTTAAATTACGTTCAACGAGGCATAGGAAGCTTGTAGGTTTAAGATGCATTCAACGAGGCATAGGAAGCTTGTAGGTTTAAGATGCATTCAACGAGGCATAGGAAGCTTGTAGGTTTAAATTACATTCAACGAGGCATAGGAAGCTTGTAGGTTTAAATTACATTCAACAAGGCATAGGAAGCTTGTAGGTTTAAATTACATTCAACAAGGCATAGGAAGCTTGTAGGTTTAAATTACAATCAAACGAGGCATAGGAAGCTTGTAGGTTTAAGTTACATTCAACGAGGCATAGGAAGCTTGTAGGTTTAAATTACAATAAACGAGGCATAGGAAGCTTGTAGGTTTAAGTTACATTCAACGAGGCATAGGAAGCTTGTAGGTTTAAGATGCATTCAACGAGGCATAGGAAGCTTGTAGGTTTAAATTACATTCAACGAGGCATAGGAAGCTTGTAGGTTTAAATTACAATAAACGAGGCATAGGAAGCTTGTAGGTTTAAATTACATTCAACGAGGCATAGGAAGCTTGTAGGTTTAAATTACATTCAACGAGGCATAGGAAGCTTGTAGGTTTAAGTTACATTCAACGAGGCATAGGAAGCTTGTAGGTTTAAATTACATTCAACGAGGCATAGGAAGCTTGTAGGTTTAAGTTACATTCAACGAGGCATAGGAAGCTTGTAGGTTTAAATTACATTCAACGAGGCATAGGAAGCTTGTAGGTTTAAATTACATTCAACGAGGCATAGGAAGCTTGTAGGTTTAAGTTACATTCAACGAGGCATAGGAAGCTTGTAGGTTTAAATTACAATAAACGAGGCATAGGAAGCTTGTAGGTTTAAGTTACATTCAACGAGGCATAGGAAGCTTGTAGGTTTAAATTACATTCAACGAGGCATAGGAAGCTTGTAGGTTTAAATTACAATAAACGAGGCATAGGAAGCTTGTAGGTTTAAGTTACATTCAACGAGGCATAGGAAGCTTGTAGGTTTAAATTACATTCAACGAGGCATAGGAAGCTTGTAGGTTTAAATTACATTCAACGAGGCATAGGAAGCTTGTAGGTTTAAATTACATTCAACGAGGCATAGGAAGCTTGTAGGTTTAAGTTACATTCAACGAGGCATAGGAAGCTTGTAGGTTTAAATTACATTCAACGAGGCATAGGAAGCTTGTAGGTTTAAATTACATTCAACGAGGCATAGGAAGCTTGTAGGTTTAAATTACATTCAACGAGGCATAGGAAGCTTGTAGGTTTAAGTTACATTCAACGAGGCATAGGAAGCTTGTAGGTTTAAATTACAATAAACGAGCCATAGGAATCTCGTAATATTATGTAATTATTAAACACATTGCATCTGACAGAACTTTCTCCTGTGTCCTTCTGGCTCCAACTTTCACTTAATCAGGAATACAGGACATTCTGGAAACACGCACACACACACACACACACACACACACACACACACACACACACACACACACACACACACACACACACACACACACACACACACACACAGACAAACGAATGCACAACCACACACACGAATGCACAAGCACACCCATACCCATACACACACACACACACACACGAATGCACAACCACACACACGAATGCACAAGCACACCCATACCCATACACATACACGTTCCCTTGCTCTGTATTCCCACCTGGGGGTTATCGCTACGTCCGTCATCAACTCCCCGTCTTAAATACCCTATAGGCAGGGGCCTCTCACGCACTGTGTTAAACACACATGTTATCCTCATCAGCCTGCGTATTATAAACCTCTCTAATCTCACATCTCTGGGGCGGCAGGTAGCCTAGTGGTTAGAGTGGAGGGGCGGCAGGTAACCTAGTGGTTAGAGCGTTGGGCCAGTAACCGAAAAGGTTGCTCGATCGAATCCCCTGAGCCGACAAGATAAAAATCTGTCTTTCTGCCTCTGAAAAAGGCAGTTAACCCATTGTTCCTCGGCCATCATTGTAAATCAGAATTAGTTCTTAATTGATTTGCATAAATTTAAGTAATATTTAAATAACGTTATGGCTGCTCTTGCACGTTTTACATTTACCTGGTAATCTAATCCTGGCCTGTTTCACCATATCCTCACCATAGTCTCACCATAGTCTCACCATAGTCTCACCATAGTCTCACCATATCCTCACCATAGTCTCACCATAGTCTCACCATAGTCTCACCATATCTCACCATAGTCTCACCATAGTCTCACCATAGTCTCACCATATCCTCACCATAGTCTCACCATAGTCTCACCATATCCTCACCATAGTCTCACCATAGCCTCACCATGGTCTCACCATATCCTCACCATAGTCTCACCATAGTCTCACCATAGTCTCACCATAGTCTCACCATAGTCTCACCATGGTCTCACCATAGTCTCACCACAGTCTCACCATATGTCGATTAAGGCAGCCCACCGCACTTCTCTGATTTATGGAGGGGTTGGGTTAAATGCAGGAAGACACGTTTCAGTTGAAGGCATTCAGTTGTACAACTGACTAGGTATACCCTCTTTCCAGTGTATATTGTAATTAATTATGAGGGCACACTAAATTCCCCTCCTCCCCCCCAAAATAATTATCTTAGAAAGTCGATCCATTGTCTCAATCGCCCAGACACTCTCTAAGACACGACTTCAAAACAGTCATAAAGCTAACTCACATGGATAACCGTGCATTCTATAGAAAACCCATTGGCTCATAATCTATAGCCTGTCAAAAATATAACATGATCCTGTGAAGGCTTTAAGGTCAAACACCAATAAAATCAAAGACCGCAATTTGTCAGAGTCTGTGATGATTATCTTCCATAGCACACGCTGACGTCGTCTGTAGTCACCGACGTCGTCTGTAGTCACCGACGTCGTCTGTAGTCACCGACGTCATCTGTCGGTGGTCGTCTGTAGTCACCGACGTCATCTGTCGGTGGTCGTCTGTAGTCACCGACGTCATCTGTCGGTGGTCGTCTGTAGTCACCGACGTCATCTGTCGGTGGTCGTCTGTAGTCACCGACGTCATCTGTCGGTGGTCGTCTGTAGTCACCGACGTCGTCTGTAGTCCACATCAGATAGCCAGAGTCTACAAGGTGGAGAGGAATCTCACGGTAATTCACATCAGACCAGATGTAAATAACCCTTTTTCCCATTACAGATCTGTTGAGCTACAGATCCATCCCGACCGACACTTCCTGATCCCATTGTCCTGGGAAACGTGAACATGTGAGGTACCTTCACTCAGGGAGTCTCTTTTTTTCCCCTGAAGGAGGGCAGAGACACTGGGTCTGTGTTGGAAGATCTGGTTTGGGTGTGTATCATTGTCTCCAGCTAGAGACATAGAAAACATACTATATTAATTTTTGAGCACTTTCCAAACCATTTGATTAACCAAACAGTTAGTTCACCTAACCACCAACTTAGATTATTCCTGTAATTATCCTTTTGTTCTTAAGACACAACAAGCAACCTAGTCTCTGGAAAATAAATTACAACAATAATAATAATTCTACACTTCTTTGAGGAAGTGTGATGTGATTCGTAATGTTATTGAAAGACCGGGTAGGATGTATGATACTAAACATCCTCAACTCGTATGATACTGTACGACCACTATTCCATTCATAATGTGTGACATATTTACTGACAGAAGAATAAAAATTGCCCCGAGACCACGTTGCAGTGCCTAGACACATCAAAGAAACACCTTTTCTCATTTCAATTGTCAGAAACCGTAAAATGAAACGTCTCTTCAACAAATAAAAAAAGTCCTGTTTTAGGAACAACACTTTTTCAAGTTACAATATTTTAAAAAGTAGTTTGTTTCTATTTTGTCTGGATTTTCTTCCAAGTGGTTTTCTTTGGCTGGCTAGGACTCTGGCGAGACCTCTGGCTAGGCCCCTGGCTAGGCCTCTGGCGAGGCCAGTGGTTTTCTTTGGCTGGCTAGGCCCCTGGCTAGGCCTCTGGCTAGGCCTCTGGCTAGGCCTCTGGCTTGGCCAGTGGTTTTCTTTGGCTGGCTAGGCCCCTGGCTAGGCCTCTGGCTAGGCCAGTGGTTTTCTTTGGCTGGCTAGGCCTCTGTCTAGGCCTCTGGCTAGGCCAGTGGTTTTCTTTGGCTGGCTAGGCCTCTGGCTAGGCCTCTGGCTAGGCCAGTGGTTTTCTTTGGCTGGCTAGGCCTCTGGCTAGGCCTCTGGCTAGGCCAGTGGTTTTCTTTGGCTGGCTAGGCCTCTGGCTAGGCCTCTGGCTAGGCCAGTGGTTTTCTTTGGCTGGCTAGGCCTCTGGCTAGGCCAGTGGTTGCCTTGGCTGGCTAGGCCTCTGGCTAGGCCAGTGGTTGCCTTGGCTGGCTAGGCCTCTGGCTAGGCCTCTGGCTAGGCCTCTGGCTAGGCCTCTGGCTAGGCCAGTGGTTGCCTTGGCTGGCTAGGCCTCTGGCTAGGCCTCTGGCTAGGCCTCTGGCTAGGCCAGTGGTTGCCTTGGCTGGCTAGGCCTCTGGCTAGGCCTCTGGCTAGGCCAGTGGTTGCCTTGGCTGGCTAGGCCTCTGGCTAGGCCTCTGGCTAGGCCTCTGGCTAGGCCTCGTGCTGTAGGACTTTGTGATGTATCATGCATGAGGCGGGAGATTCTTTTCTCAATCCTGAAGTGCCTGACGATGCACAGCAACCATCACCTGACAACAGCATCTGTGATAAAAACAGCTTGTCGTCACCAACAGTGGATATATATATTTTTTTTTTGGGGGGCATACCTGTCATTCCTGCTCATAACAGATTGCTACTGCCTGCTTCTCAAACTCATTAGCCATACATCTTTCTGCTTTGGTGACTGTTTGTTCCATTTCAATTGGCACTGTTCTTTACAACAACAACAAAACAAAAACAGCATGACTGAATTAGCCAATCGGAATTAAGTCAACAATATTCCCAAATATCATAATTTATATTCAGTGTAATCTTTTTTCCCCTCTTAGCAGTTAGAATAACCAATTTGTAGGATTACTGGGCACTCCAGACGGCTGAATAATGAAGGAAACATATCCATATAGAGAACAGTGTAATTTCTTACCAGTGGAAATAAACCTTCGTGATTATAGGAAATAAATCAAATAAAAACACTTAAGTGTTCAATTCCTTCAGTTAGAATGTGACTTGTCAAAAGCTAGAGTGATCCCAGTGATTAGACCCAAAACAGTAATCCTGATGAAGACATCAGAGCTATATGTCCTTCACAGTAAAACCCTCAGCCTTTGGACAATCCACACAAGACCTGTAAATCCCTAAGAAAACATGTCCCCCGGCCCAAATTGATAGTAACTGTTCCGTTCACCTGATCAATTACGGGTGTTCACATCCATTTAGACTTTCCCTTTTTGTCTTCATCACCCCCTGCACAGATCATCCGCGTACACAGGGGAGACTCGAGAGGAGAGGCAGCCTTTTGGCTGTGGAAAAGAAGGGAAGGAGACCTCCACATGTTCACTTCAAAAAGGGGGTGGTTCTCCTGAGTGGAAACAGGTGTGCCTACTAGTCCAGAGTCTGGAACAAGGGTGGGCTATACTGGATGGAGGGTTACCCCCCCCCCCCAGGCCTTTGTGTTCTGAGGGGATAAGCACTTTGTTTTGCTGTAATGTCTTCGTCTCAGGAAGAGGAAGAGGGTGAGGAAGGGATGTAGCTACAGTTGAGCTGTCCACGTTTCTGGAGTTCTGGCTGACATCATAATCACTTCATAATAGTTCATCTGGGACAAAGATGTTCCGTACCTCCACTCCGTGTTCTCTCTGGTGATATACAGGCAATTTCCCAACGTCATTAATCTAATGTACAGCTTTATAGTATGAGCTCCATCTGTCTGTAGAGTACACACACAAACACACATACACACACACACACACACACACACACACACACACACACACACACACACACACACACACACACACACACACATACACACATACACATACACATACACATACACACACATACACTCACCCCTTCCCCACGTACATTCTCTCACACACACACACACACACACACACACACACACACACACACACACACACACACACACACACACACACACACACACACACACACACACACACACAACACACACACACACACACACCCTCCTGTCATTTCATTGGTGGCCAACTCTGCCTACTTCTGACAGGTCCTTGTTGTTGATTGGCAAATGCCCTTTTTCCTCAACACCTCACTCCATGTCCTGTGTCAGGGGGTACATATTACTGACAGGGGGTACATATTACTGTCAGGGGGTAACATACTACTTCAGGGGGGCCCATATTACTGTCAGGGGGTGCATATTACTGTCAGGGGGTACATATTACTGTCAGGGGGTACATATTACTGTCAGGGGGTACATATTACTGTCGGGGGTACATATTACTGTCAGGGGGTACATATTACTGTCAGGGGGTACATATTACTGTCGGGGGGTACATATTACTGTCAGGGGGTACATATTACTGTCAGGGGGTACATATTACTGTCAGGGGGTACATATTACTGTCAGGGGGGTACATATTACTGTCAGGGGGTACATATTACTGTCAGGGGGTACATATTACTGTCAGGGGGGTACATATTACTGTCAGGGGGGTACATATTACTGTCAGGGGGTACATATTACTGTCAGGGGGGTACATATTACTGTCAGGGGGTGCATATTACTGTCAGGGGGGTGCATACTACTGTCAGGGGGAGTACAAATTACTGTCAGGGGGGTACATATTACTGTCAGGGGGTACATATTACTGTCAGGGGGGGTACATATTACTGTCAGGGGGTACATATTACTGTCAGGGGGTACATATTACTGTCAGGGGGTACATATTACTGTCAGGGGGTACATATTACTGTCAGGGGGGTAGTACATATCACTGTCTGGGGGGGTACATGTTACTGTCAGGGGGGTACATATTACTGTTGTGGGGGTACATATTACTGTCAGGGGGTACATATTACTGTCAGGGGGTACATATTACTGTCAGGGGGGTACATATTACTGTCAGGGGGGCACATATTACTGTCAGGGGGTACATATTACTGTCAGGGGGGTACATATTACTGTCAGGGGGTACATATTACTGTCAGGGGGTACATATTACTGTCAGGGGGTACATATTACTGTCAGGGGGGTACATATTACTGTCAGGGGGTACATATTACTGTCAGGGGGTACATATTACTGTCAGGGGGGTACATATTACTGTCAGGGGGGTACATATTACTGTCAGGGGGTACATATTACTGTCAGGGGGGCGCATATTACTGTCAGGGGGGTACATACTACTGTCAGGGGGGTACATATTACTGTCAGGGGGGGTACATATTACTGTCAGGGGGGGTACATATTACTGTCAGGGGGGTACATATTACTGTCAGGGGGGTACATATTACTGTCAGGGGGTACATATTACTGTCAGGGGGTACATATTACTGTCAGGGGGTACATATTACTGTCAGGGGGTACATATTACTGTCAGGGGGGTACATATTACTGTCAGGGGGTACATATTACTGTCAGGGGGGTACATATTACTGTCAGGGTGGGTACATATTACTGTCAGGGGGGGTACATATTACTGTCAGGGGGGGGTACATATTACTGTCAGGGGGTACATATTACTGTCAGGGGGGGGTACATATTACTGTCAGGGGGGGTACATATTACTGTCAGGGGGGGTAAAACGTGAATAAAGAATCTTCAGTTCCAAGTAAATCTCCATTCAGAGTAAAAACTGTGTCCCAATTAATTAGACATAAGCCTATATACAGTGTTCCCTCTAATAGTCCACTCTGATAATATTTGTTTAATGTATAATATTATCACATCTCTACAGAGACCAATTGTCCTTCTGAAGAATAAGCTATTCTATGTCTCTCTCTCTCCTGTTAATAATTGTAAAGCCCCCCCTAAAAAAAGCCTCAGGACACATGTTTTTTTATGATCTGAAAAGAAAAAAAAAGCCATAATGTGTCTGTGTATTCTCTGAGCTTCACCGAGGGGTACTGGAGTACAGGACATATTTATATTCTGTGCTGCACTGAGGCTGTAGGTTACATGGAGCAGTGTGTGTGTGGGGGGGGGGCTAATTTCACATACTGGAAGTCCTTTCTCAGAGTCTCCCTCCCCTCTTCCCTTCTCTCTCTCTCTCTCTCTCTTAGGAAGGAGCAGTGCTGCTCGCTGTAGGGGGGCGTACAATGTAGATGCTTAAGATATCAATCTTGTTCAGGGGAGTGCAACGTAAAATGTCTCCTGTCCGTAGAAACCTTTTCAGCCACTTCCTTCTAGGTCGTTGGTTACTGCTAGGGGCTAATTGTGGTGTGTGTTTGTGTCGATGTGCCGTGCGTGCGGCTGCGTGTGTGTGTTTTGCATCCGTGCGTGTGTGTGTGTGTGTTTTAACAACTCTCTGAGGCAAGTCACTGGTTTGAAAAGTGAAAGTCAATGTATGATAAATAAAAAGGTCATCAAATCAATAACTTGAAATCTGACATCTGTGGAACGGACGCATTTGGAAGATAGTTTCTGTATGGCGGTGATGGAAAACGTTACAATATTTATAAACTCAGTCTGTCCCTAGTCATGCCATGATATTTACCCAGCGCTGGCGTTTGATCCTCAATGTCTTGATGAGGTCAGATAGATAGATGTATGTCTGTACCGTCGAGAGCAGAGAATCCGCCTCACCCTTTAAGCCTGTCGTGTCCGTACCGTCGAGAGCAGAGAATCCACCTCACCCTTTAAGCCTGTCGTGTCCGTACCGTCGAGAGCAGAGAAACCACCTCACCCTTTAAGCCTGTCGTGTCCGTACCGTCGAGAGCAGAGAAACCACCTCACCCTTTAAGCCTGTCGTGTCCGTACCGTCGAGAGCAGAGAAACCACCTCACCCTTTAAGCCTGTCGTGTCCGTACCGTCGAGAGCAGAGAAACCACCTCACCCTTTAAGCCTGTTGTCCGTACCGTCGAGAGCAGAGAAACCACCTCACCCTTTAAGCCTGTTGTCCGTACCGTCGAGAGCAGAGAATCCACCTCACCCTTTAAACCTGTCGTGTCCGTACCGTCGAGAGCAGAGAATCCGCCTCACCCTTTAAGCCTGTCGTGTCCGTACCGTCGAGAGCAGAAAAACCGCCTCACCCTTTTAAGCCTGTCGTGTCCGTACCGTCGAGAGCAGAAAAACCGCCTCACCCTTTTAAGCCTGTCGTGTCCGTACCGTCGAGAGCAGAAAAACCGCCTCACCCTTTTAAGCCTGTCGTGTCCGTATGGGGCCGTATAGCGTGTGACACTTATAACTTGGCGGTTTTCTCAGCTTTCGCTCTGCAGTACGCTTGGCCACCTTTGCCAACACTGCTCAGTGTCTGCGTGCCAGTGGATACAGGTAGTCTCCTCCAATCTGCCATTGTGACGTTAAACTGTGACTGTAGGATGTCGTTGATCACAGAAGAGAAAAGTTGTGGTGTTCTATAAAACGTTCAGATATTAAGTTTCTACACAGTGTCACGCCCTGACCTTAGAGATCCTTATTATTCTGTTCTGTAGAGTGTTATTGTTATATAAAAAAATCTAATTTTACATTGGCACGTTATGTTTACTAGTACCAAAAATATCCTGTGATATTGCAGAGAGCCACGTCATTTTACAGAAATAGTCATTATAAATGTCGATGAAAATAGAAGTGTCAGACATGGAAATATAGATACACTTCTCCTTAATGCAACCGCTGTGTCAGATTTCAAAAAAGCTTTACGGAAAAAGCAAACCATGCAATAATCTAAGAACGGCGCTCAGAAAACAAAGAGATATCTGCCATGTTGGAGTCAACAGAAATCAGAAATAACATCATAAATATTCACTTACATTTGATGATCTTCATCAGAATGCACTCCCAGGAATCCCAGTTCCACATTAAATGTTTGATTTGTTCGATAATGTCCATAATTTATGTCCAAAGAGTTACTTTTGTTAGTACGTTTGGAAAACAAATCCAAAGTCATGAAGCGCATTCCCTAGTTGCAGACGAAATGTTAAAAATGTCCATTACAGTCCGTAGAAACATGTCAAACAATGTGTGGAATCAATCTTTAGGATGTTTTTAACATAAAACTTCAATAATATTCCAACCGGAGAATTCCTTTGTCTTCAGAAAAGCAAAGGAGCGCAAGCTACCTCTCATGTGAAATACGCGTGACCAGCGTGTGACTGCTGCCAGACCTCTGACTCAATCTTCTCTCATTATCTCCCCCTTCACAGTAGAATCCTCAAATAAGTTTCTAACGATGGTTGACATCTAGTGGAAGCCTTAGGAAGTGCAACAACCAATATCCCACGGTGTATTCAATAGGGGCTGGGTCGGAAAATCAACCAACCTCAGATTTCACACTTCCTGCTTGGATTTCTTCTTATGTTTTTGCCTGCCATATCAGTTCTGTTATACTCACAGACATCATTCCAACAGTTTTAGAAACGTCAGAGTGTTTTCTATCCAATACTACTAATAATATGCATATATTAGCAACTGGGACTGAGGAGTAGGCAGTTTACTCTGGGCATCTTTCATCCAAGCTACTCAATACTGCCCCTGCAGCCATAAGAACATCTATGGCAAGACCTGAAAAATGATTATCTAGCAATCAAGAACCAATTTGACAGAGCTTGAAGAATGTGGAAAAATATAATGGGCAAATATTGTACCAGGTGTGGAAAGCTCTTAGGGACTTACCCAGAAAGACACACAGCTGTAATCACTGCCAAAGGTGCTCCTACAAAGTATTGACTCAGGGGTGGGAATACTAATGTAAATGAGATATTTCTGTACTTAATTGTCAATAAATCTGTATCATGTTTTCACTTTGTCACATTATGTGTAGATGGGTGACAGAAACATATACAGTGCCTTGCGAAAGTATTCAGCCCCCTTGAAATTTGCGACCTTTTGCCACATTTCAGGCTTCAAACATAAAGATATCAGTCTCTCGATGTGCAAAACTGATAGAGACATACCCCAAGTGACTTACAGCTGTAATCGCAGCAAAAGGTGGCACTACAAAGTATTAACTGAAGGGGGCTGAATAATTTTGCACGCCCAATTTGTCAGTTTTTGATTTGTTAAAAAAGTTTAAAATATCCAATAAATGTCGTTCCACTTCATGATTGTGTCCCACTTGTTGTTGATTCTTCACAAAAAAAATACAGTTTTATATCTTTATGTTTGAAGCCTGAAATGTGGCAAAAGGTCGCAAAGTTCAAGGGGGCCGAATACTTTCGCAAGGCACTGTATTTTATCCATTTGGAATTCAGGCTGTGACACAACAAAATGTTGTGTAAGTCAATGCACTGCATCTCCATTGCCTACCTACCTGAATGTTCTCTATCTCCCAGGTAGTAGAGAGGTGAAAAGCTCTACTAGATGCCCCTTGCAGGGTGGTTGAGCTCATGGCCTCTTGGCTGCTACCTTGTCCCACTTCCTGGTCTGGTGCATGTCTTCCTGTCTGGTCTCTGACAACTTCTCGTCCAGCCCCTGACAGAGAAATGACAGCCCTGTCTGTTGGCCTTCCCTCTCACCCACACCCATCTGTTAGCTCTATGATGGGTCCCCTTAGCATCTGTCCTGCACATCCCTGTCCTGTCTGTACACTAGTCTTTCTATCTCCCATGTCAGCAGGCTAGGACAGCTCTGTATGGCTGGGGACTATAGAGACAGGGAGAGAACAGACGGACGAGGACATCTCCGTATGGCTGAAGACTATAGAGACAGGGAGAGGACACAAAGACTTGGACACCCCTGTATCACTGGGGACTATGGGGATAACAGACAATACGAGGTATTTATGAGAGGAAATGAAGGTCTGTGTGGTTCTGCTGGAAGATGATTTCTTCAGACGACAGGCCATTGCTGTGAGGAGTAATGTGATATGACTGAACCCTTGTATGCGTAGCCTACACATTGTACATCTGACATTATTGTAATGTTTATCCAACTATGTAAACCCTGTTCTTAGTTTGTGAATAGTGTTTTTATGGATTGTGAAAATATACAGTTGAATTTGGAAGTTTATATAAACTTAGGCTGCAGTCATTAAAACTAGTTTTTTCAACCACTCCACAAATGTATTGTTAACAAACCTATAGTTTTGACAAGTTGGTTAGGACATCTACTTTGTGCAACGACACAAGTAACTTTTCGAACAGTTGTTTACATACAGATTATTTCACTTATCATTCACTGTATCACAATTCCAGTGGGTCAGAGGTTTACATAAACTAAGTTGACTGTGCCTTTAAACAGCTTGGACAATTCCAGAAAATTATATCACGGCTTTAGAAGCTTCTGATAGGCAGATTGTTTTGTCATTGGAGTCAATTGGAGGTGTACCTGTGGATTTATTTCAAGGCCAACATTCAAACTCAGTGCCTCTTTGCTTGACATCATGGGAAAATACAAATAAATCAGCCAAGACCTCAGAAAAACAATTGTAGACCTCCACAAGTCTGGGTCATCCTTGGGAGCAGTTTACAAACGCCTGAAGGTCCCACGTTCATCTGTACAAACAATAGTACGCAAGTATAAACGCCATGGGACCACGCAGCCGTCATACTTGTTACGGTTTTCTTCCGGTGAAAGAGAGGAGGAGCAAAATGCAGCGTGGTTATTTATAAACATCTTTAATACAAATGAAAAATATGAACAATATACAAAAACAAGAAATGTGAAAAACCAAAACAGCCCTATCTGGTGCAACAATCACAGAGACAGGAACAAATCACCCATGAAATACCTAAAGAATATGACTGCCTAAAAATGGTTCCCAATCAGAGACAACGATAAACACCTGCCTCTGATTGAGAACCACTCTAGGCAACCATAGACTTACCTAGAATACTCTACTGAACACAACCCCATTAATCTACAAAACCCCTAGACAAGGCAAACACATAATCACCCACGTCACACCCTGGCCTGACCAAAATAATAAAGAAAACACAAAATACTAAGGCCAAGGCGTGACAATACTGCTCAGGAAGGAGACGCCTTCTATCTCCCAGAGATGAACGTACTTTGGTGCGAAAAGTGCACATCAATCCCAGAACAACAGCAAATAACCTTTTGAAGATGCTGGAGGAAACAGGTACAAAAGTATCTATATCCACAGTAAAATGAGTCCTATATAGACATAACCTGAAAGGCCGCTCAGCAAGGAAGAAGCCACTGCTCCAAAACCACCATAAAAAAACAGACTACGGTTTGCAACTGCACATTGGGACAAAGATTGTACTTTTGGCAGAAATGTCCTCTGGTCTGATGAAACAAAAATAGAACTGTTTGGCCATAATGACCATTGTTATGTTTGGAGGAAAAAGGAAGAGGCTTGCAAGCCAAAGAACACCACCCTAACCGTGAACAACATCTCAAGCCATCAGTCTTAAAGCTTAAAGCTTAAAGCTTGGTTGCAAATGAGTCTTCCAAATGGACAATAACCCCAAGCATACTTCCAAAGTTGTGGCAAAATGGCTTAAGGACAACAAAGTCAAGGTATTGGAGTGGCCATCACAAAGCCCTGGCCTCAATCCAATAGAAAATGTGTGGGCAGAACTGAAAAAGTGTTTGTGAGCAAGTAAGCCTACAAACCTGACTCTGTTACACCAGCTCTGTCAGGAGGAATGGACCAAAATTCACCCAACATATTATGGGAAGCTTGTGAAAGTCCCCCCCGAAATGTTTGACTCAAGTTAAACAATTTAAAGGCAATGCTACCAAATACTAATTGAGTGTATGTCAACTTCTGACCCACCGGGAATGTGATGAAAGAAATCAAATCTGAAATAAATAATTCTCTCTACTATTATTCTGACGTTTCACATTCTTAAAATAAAGTGGCGATCCTAACTGACCTAAAACAGGGAATTGTTACTAGGATTAAATGTCAGGAATTGTGAAAAACTGAGTTTAAATGTATATGCCTAAGGTGTATTAAACTTACGACTTCGACTGTATTTGTGAAATCTACTTTCAACGAAAGTAGTAATGGTATCATAATATTCCTATGACCTTTCTGGCCCCCAAAGTGAGGATTATCTGCCACTCTTTAGGTCGGATCAAACCCCATAGTGATTAGCACTTGATTGTCATTTATTCTCATTGATGCTGAGGGATATTGATGTTGTCAGTGAAGTGCAGGTCACGGTTCTCTCCACCAGAGAGGTTGTGTAGAGGGAGCGCTATTGAATCAATGGAGCTGATACCACCTGAAATGATTCAACTACACCGTCCAACACGTCACTCCATCACTAACATGGTCTCACCCCCCCCCACACAGCGGCCTGAACAGCAGCCTGGCTAGCTCCTGATACTGTGTTGGCTGAAGGCCTAAGTTGAGGCTCATACATGCAACTGTGAGTTTATCATTCACAGTAAAGCTTTAAATGCTTTAAACTTCATTACCCCGTGAGTCACTAAGGGATACAAGGCCGAGTCACACCAACAGGTCCAAACATGTCTATATCTCATGTCTTCTCCCAGGCTTAGTAGTCCTAAGAGACAGGCAAACTGCTAGAATGACATCCTCGGAAGGTCTATCTGAATCACCGTCATCATCTATCCCCAACGCCACCCCATTACTATGTATAGAATAAAGACACGGAGAGATGGATAACTAAAGCTATTACTATGCACCTCCACATGTGGGCTGTGTCTACTGTGTGTGTGTGTGGAGTGCAGAAGGATAACCAAGAACGTCGGAGTTGTCTGATGATGACATGACCAGAGGAGACAGGAAGGTGTGGGAGGAGATGTTTTTAGGCTACTAATACTGCTAATACAGCTGTGAAGAGGGCACAACAAAACCTATTCTCTCTCAGGAGACTAAAAAGATTTGGCATGGGTCCTCAGATCCTCAAACGATTTTACAGCTGCACCATCGAGAGTGTTGTGTTTGTTTTCATCGCTGACTGGTATGGCAACTGCTCGGCCTCCGACCGCAAGTTACTACTAAGGATAGGGGGTATGGCCCAGTACATCACCAAGCTTCCTGCCATCCAGGACCTCTATACCAGGCGGTGTCAAAGGAAAGCCCTAGAAATGGTCATATACTCCAGCCACCAAAGTCATAGACTGTTCTCTCTGCTACTGCACTGCAAGTGGTACTGGAGCACCAAGTCTAGGTCACATGGCGGTAGCCATCCAGGACCAATACAGTGGCTTGTGAAAGTATTCTTCCCCATTGGCATTTTTCCCATTTGTTGCCTTACAACCTGGAATAAAAATAGATTTTTGGGGGGTTTGTATCATGTGATTTACAAAAGCATGCCTAACACTTTGAAGAAGCAAAACAAAAAACAGAACTTGAGTGTGCATAACTATCCCCCCCCCCTGAAGTCAAAACTTTGTAGAGCCACCTTTTGCAGCAATTACAGCTGCACATCTCTTGGAGCATGTCTCTATAAGCTTGGCACATCTAGACACTGGGATTTTTGTCCATTCTTAAAGGCAAAACTGTTCCAGCTCCTTCAAGTTGGATGGGTACCGCTGGTGTACAACAATCTTTAAACCACACCACAGATTCAATTGGATTGAGATCTGGGCTTTGACTAGGCCATTCCAAGACATTTAAATGTTTCCCCTTAAACCACTACAGTGTTGCTTTAGCAGTATGCTTAGGGTCATTGTCCTGCTGGAAGGTGAACCTCAGTCCCAGTCGCAAATCTCTGGAAGACTGAAACAGGTTTCCCTCACGAATTTCCCTGTATTTAGAGCAATCCATCATTCTTTCAATTCTAACCAGTTTCCCAGTCCCTGCAGGTGACAAACATCCACACAACATAATGCTGCCACCACCATGCTTCAGTGTGGGGATGGTATTCTCGGGGGGTTTGAGAGGTTTTGGGTTTGCGCCAGACATAGCGTTTTCCTTGACGGCCTAAAAGCTCAATTTTAGTCTCATCTGACCTGAGCACCTTCTTCCATATGTTTGGGGAGTCTCCCAAATCCCCTTTGGGGAACACCAAACATATTTGCTTATTTTTTTTCTGGCCACGCTTCCGTAAAGCCCAGTTCTGTGGAGTGTACAGCTTAGTGGTCCTATGGACAGATACTCCAATCTCCGCTGTGGAGCTTTGCAGCTCCTTCAGAGTTATCTTTGGTCTCTTTGTTGCCTCTCTGATTAATGCCCTCCTTGCCTGGTTCTTGAGTTTTGGTGGGCGGCCCCCTCTTGGCAGGTTTGTTGTGGTGTCATATTCTTTCCATTTTTTTATAATGGATTTAATGATCTGTACTTCTCCACAACTTTGTCCCTGACCTGTATGGAGAGTATTTTCTTAAAACTGCACTGTTGGTTTGGGGCTTGTAAGTAAGCATTTCACTGTTGTATTTGGCGCATGTCAACCTTCATTGCAAAACAGTGGGTTTAATCAATTATTTGGTGATTTTAATGTAATTTTACCTTTATTTAACCAGGCAAGTCAGTTAAGAACACATTCTTATTTACAATGACGGCCTGGGAACAGTGGGTTAACTGCTTGTTCAGGGGATTTGTACCTTGTCAGCTCGGGGGTTTGAACTCACAACCTTCCGGTTACTAGTCCAACGCTCTGACCACTAGGCTACGCTGCCGCCCCCATGTGAATATATTTAGTATAGTTTTTTCTAAAAAATATTTCACGATTTATTATTATGAAATTCACTGAAGATTGTCCTCCCCTTCCTCCTCTGAGGAGCCTCCATTGGTATGAAGGAAGAACAATGAACAGAGAATTGATAGGTGCATAATTAGCTACAGTGTCATACTCATGGATATGATATCAACAGTGGACAACACACACACACAAATATACATTCACATTTGCATATGAAACAGGAGCATACACAAAGCTTTCAATATCTTTTCAGTATTCCATTCTGGTGCTTCTCTGAAGTCTCTGCTGAGTCTCTCTCTGGGAAACAGTAAATTAACCAATGTTTGTTTTCCACTCTTCGTGAATAGAGAATGGTTTCTTGGTCCTTTCATTTAGGAAGCACAATTTGCGGAGTGCTTTTTTTGTATTTCTTGGGTATCCATGGTAACCACATGGAGAGTCTGAGTCAGAAATGTTGTTGGTATCGTCCTAGAATATCAGCACTTATAGATCACTTCAGATGGAAAGCATCACGGTGATCAAGTAAATATTACCCTTGTCTGTACTTCAATGTATACGGATTCTGACGTTAACATAAATATCCCTGTCAATCAGTCAGGATTTTGTCTCTCTCTCTGTCTCTCCCTGTCACCGTCTCTCTCTGTCACTGTCTGTCACTGTCTCTCTCTGTCTTTATTTCTCTGTCTCTGTCTCAGAGTAATCTCCTGTGGACCATACCATAACGTAAATGTGTTAAGAGTAAGCTTAGGCGAACCTAAGCAGTAAGTTAGGATAATTAATGTAGCAGGTCAGTTGAATAATGTTTAAGGTTAGGAAAAGGGTTAGGGTAAAAGTTAGCTAAAAAAAGCGAAAGGAAACAGACAATTGTATTGGAATTTGACAAAAGCTGGATCCCTTCTTGCCACTGGTGAAAAAAGTACCCAATTATCATGCTTTCTTAATAGATGATGACAAGTAAAAATGTAAAGTCACCCATGAAAATGCAACTTGAGCAAAAGTCTAAAAATACTTGGTGTTAAAGTGCAATTGTTCACATATAAAAATAGTGTGTGTGTTGCAGAAGGATAACCAAACATGTCAGAGGTGTCTGATGATATGACCAGAGGAGACAGGTAGGTGTGGGACGAGTTGTTTTTAGGCTGCTGTCTAAAACATTGCTAATCTCAAGGCGCTAGTTGGCAGGTCATATTGTGACAACTATATAAGAGGGGGAGGCAGGGTAGCCTATCGGTTAGAGCGTTGGACTAGTAACCAGCAGGTAGCCTAGTGGTTAGAGCGTTGGACTAGTGACCAGCAGGTAGCCTATTGGTTAGAGCGTTGGACTAGTAACCAGCAGGTAGCCTAGTGGTTAGAGCGTTGGACTAGTGACCAGCAGGTAGCCTATTGGTTGGAGCGTTGGACTAGTAACCAGCAGGTAGCCTAGTGGTTAGAGCGTTGGACTAGTAACCAGCAGGTACTGTAGCCTATTGGTTAGAGCGTTCGACTAGTAACCAGCAGGTACTGTAGCCTATTGGTTAGAGCGTTCGACTAGTAACCAGCAGGTAGCCTAGTGGTTAGAGCGTTGGACTAGTGACCAGCAGGTAGCCTGTTGGTTAGAGCGTTGGACTTGTAACCAGCAGGTAGCCTAGTGGTTAGAGCGTTGGACTAGTGACCAGCAGGTAGCCTATTGGTTAGAGCGTTGGACTAGTAACCAGCAGGTACTGTAGCCTATTGGTTAGAGCGTTCGACTAGTAACCAGCAGGTAGCCTAGTGGTTAAAGCGTTGGACTAGTGACCAGCAGGTAGCCTATTGGTTAGAGCGTTGGACTTAGTGACCAGCAGGTAGCCTATTGGTTAGAGCGTTGGACTAGTAACCAGCAGGTAGCCTAGTGGTTAGAGCGTTGGACTAGTGACCAGCAGGTAGCCTGTTGGTTAGAGCGTTGGACTTGTAACCAGCAGGTAGCCTAGTGGTTAGAGCGTTCGACTAGTAACCAGCAGGTAGCCTAGTGGTTAAAGCGTTGGACTAGTGACCAGCAGGTAGCCTATTGGTTAGAGCGTTGGACTTAGTGACCAGCAGGTAGCCTATTGGTTAGAGCGTTGGACTAGTAACCAGCAGGTAGCCTAGTGGTTAGAGCGTTGGACTTAGTGACCAGCAGGTAGCCTATTGGTTAGAGCGTTGGACTAGCTACATCGGTAGCCTATTGGTTAGAGCGTTGGACTAGTGACCAGCAGGTAGCCTATTGGTTAGAGCGTTGGACTAGTGACCAGCAGGTAGCCTAGTGGTTAGAGCGTTGGACTAGTAACCAGCAGGTAGCCTAGTGGTTAGAGCGTTGGACTAGTAACAAGCAGGTAGCCTAGTGGTTAGAGCGTTGGACTAGTAACCAGCAGGTAGCCTAGTGGTTAGAGCGTTGGACTAGTGACCAGCAGGTAGCCTATTGGTTAGAGCGTTGGACTAGTAACCAGCAGGTAGCCTAGTGGTTAGAGCGTTGGACTTAGTAACCAGCAGGTAGCCTAGTGGTTAGAGCGTTGGACTAGTAACCAGCAGGTAGCCTATTGGTTAGAGCGTTGGACTAGCGACATCGGTAGCCTAGTGGTTAGAGCGTTGGACTAGTAACCAGCAGGTAGCCTAGTGGTTAGAGCGTTGGACTTAGTAACCAGCAGGTAGCCTAGTGGTTAGAGTGTTGGACTAGTAACCAGCAGGTAGCCTAGTGGTTAGAGTGTTGGACTTAGTGACCAGCAGGTAGCCTATTGGTTAGAGTGTTGGACTAGTAACCAGCAGGTAGCCTAGTGGTTAGAGTGTTGGACTTAGTGACCAGCAGGTAGCCTAGTGGTTAGAGTGTTGGACTAAGCGAAAGGTTGCAAGATCAAATCCCTGAGCCGACAATGTAAAAATCTGTTGTTCTGCCCCTGAACAAGGCAGGTAATCCACTGTTCCTAGGCCATCATAAAAAATAAGAATGTTCTTAGCTGACTTGCCTAGTTAAATAAAAGGTTAAAACCTGTTACGGCTAGGGCTTCCGCTGGTGAAATTGCAGAGTACGAAATTCCCCAAATTCTTAGAAATATGTAACTTTCATACAATCACAAGTGCAATACACCAAATTGAAGCTTAACTTCTTGTTAATCCAGCCACCATGTCAGATTTCAAAAAGGCTTTACGGCGAAAGCAAACCATGCGATTATCTGAGGACAGCACCCCATCATACAAACACATTACAATCATATTTCAACCCGCCAGGCGCGACACAAAACTCAGAAATAACGATATAATTCATGCCTTACCTTTGAAGATCTTCTTCTGTTGGCACTCAAATGTCCCATAAACATCACAAATTGTCCTTTTGTTAGATAAATTCCATTGTTATATCTCCAAAATGTCAATTTATTTGGCGCTTTTGATTCAGAAAAACACCGGTTCAACCTCGCCCAACATCACTACAAACGATCTAATAAGTTACCTGTAAACTTTGTCCAAACATTTCAAACAACTTTCCTAATCCAACTTTAGGTATTTTAAAATGTAAATAATCGATACATTTTAAGACGGGATAAACTGTGTTAAATAGCGAATAAAATGAAAGTGGAGCTCCAGGTCACGCACCCCAAACAAAAATATCCACTTGGCTATACACCCAGAAAGGAAAGGGCTACTTCTCATTACTCAAACATCAACCAATTTCTAAAGACTATTGACATCTAGTAGAAGCCATAGGAACTGAGACCAGATGCCTCAGAAATCTAGATTCAAATAGAAAATTGAAAACACAGTCACCTCAACAACAAAAAGAAATCCTGGATGGTTTGTCCTCGGGGTTTCGCATGCCAAATTATTTCTGTTATACTCACTAATTTTTTGTTTTTTAGTTTTACAAACTATAGAGTGTTTTCTATCCAAATCTACCCAATTATATGCATATCCTAGCTTCTGAGCCTGAGTAACAGGAAGTTTACTTTGGGCATGCTTTTCTCCCGGACGTGAAAAATGTAAATATGTGTCCAAAAAACTAAAATATTTCCTGAGCTTTCTTATATATTCCCAGATATAGGACAGACACTTCAAAACCTTTTATTTTATTTTGGACTTTATTGTCATTTATGAATGTGTTGTTCAATACAGGTATATATATATTTTTTTACAATTATTTGATTCCTAAAGGTGTCCTGAAATTCAAAATCAAATATCTAAATAAATCACGTTACGATCATCTGAAAACAATTCCATATGTTAATGAAGGAGGAGAAGGGTCTCAGTCATTTATCAGAAGACATTCATAGCGGAATCTCATTGCGGTGGGATATTGTACCCTCGTTATGGCAACAGCAATGTGTCACTAACCTTGGTGGTCCTATCTGAGGTATAAAAAAAATAAAAATAAAGACTCATGTCTCCAGTGAGCCAACAGAACAGAACACATCTCATGGAAACCAAGTTGTGTGGAGCAAGGTATTTGGTGATAAAAAAGAAAAAATAATTATGAGCATGGGCTTATTTCAATTACAGCATATTAGATGACTGTCATTCATACTCCATTCACCCAGTTCAATGTAACATTGATAGGTTTAAGCTTCTATATGATATGGCTAGCCATAGCCAGCTAGCTAAACCAGCATCCTTCTGTTTTATTTTTAATTTTTAATTTTATTTAACCAGGTAGGCTAGTTGAGAATAAGTTCTCATTTACAACTGCGACCTGGCCAAGATAAAGCAGTGTGACACAGACAACAACACAGAGTTACACATGGAGTAAACAATAAACAAGCCAATTACACAATAAACAAGTCCATGACACAGTAGATAAAAAAGAAAGTCTATATACAGTGTGAGCAAAAGGCACGAGGAGGTAGGCAATAAATAGGCCATAGGAGCGAATAATTACAATTTAGCAGAATAACACTGGAGTGATAAATGAGCAGATTATGATGTGCAAGTAGAGATACCGGTGTGCAAAATAGCAGAAAAGTAAATAAAATAAAAACAGTATGGGGATGAGGTAGGTAGATTGGGTGGGCTATTTACAGATCATCATCATCAAATGTATTTATAAATCCCTTTTTTGTACACTATGTTTTGTATACAAGGTCATTCCCATAGAAAACTGCAGAGGGAAGAAGTGCCACCCATTCAAACATCAGACTCCATTGTGAGACTCCTCACAGGGGATATTCAACCATATTTGCAAATCCAAGATCTCAATGTCTTTACAGTAGAAGCTAACAAAACACACAACCTGACAAGGTGCACACTGATCAGTAAAGATAAGAGAGGCTACCATTCTAGAATGCTCCCTTCTTTCTGCACGGTTCTCACAGTGAGAAACAATAGGATTACAAGAGTGTTCTACGCTTTCTTCATTTGATCCAATTTAAAGTTGCCAATTATTTTATGGGATGAGAATTAAGTGGAGTGACTAATCTTAGCTGGTCTGAGAGAACTGATGAGACTTCCATGAACTAAGTACCTCTGCAGCGATCGGTTAGCTGCTCAGATAGCTGATGTTTAAAGTTGCTGAGAGAAATAAAAGTCTCCAACTTCAGTGGTTTTTGCAAGTGGGTCTCCAGTCCAGCCGACTAGAGCATACAGGTCGCAGTGGTGGGTGGTATAAGGTGATTTGGTAACAAATTGCCTGGAGTTTGCTAAATGGCATTGGCACTTGCATTGGAACTAGTGCAATGGTCATATGACATGAAAATCAAGCTTATTGGCTACGCAAACCGGCGGTAGGTTTGGCCTTCGGAAGTACAAGCATATGTATAAAATATGGTGTTGGGTATTTTGATGTTATGGCGCTATTTGGCTTCCACTGATCCAGGGGCCCTTGTTTAGGTCTTTACCAAGTGACTTGAACCCCATTGAAAACCTGTGGTTGGAATAGAAGAGGGCATTCCATAAGTGTCAATGAAGGATATCAAGGATCTGGAAAGATTCTGTATGGAGGAATGGTGTAAGATCCCTCCCGATGTGTTCTCCAGTCTCCATAATACATTTTAGAAGAAGCGTTGTTAACTTTGCAAGGGGAGGGTGCTGGACAAGGTATCCAATCATTTCAACAACTATCTTTTTTTTAAGGCCTGAGGGGGCGTGGTATATTTAATAAGGCCTCAGGGGGTGTGGTATATTTAATAAGGCCTCAGGGGGTGTGGTATATTTAATAAGGCCTCAGGGGTGTATATTTAATAAGGCCTCAGGGGGTGTGGCATATTTAATAAGGCCTCAGGGGGTGTGGTATATTTAATAAGGCCTCAGGGGGTGTGGCATATTTAATAAGGCCTCAGGGGGTGTGGCATATTTAATAAGGCCTCAGGGGGTGTGGCATATTTAATAAGGCCTCAGGGGGTGTGGTATATTTAATAAGGCCTCAGGGGGTGTGGTATATTTAATAAGGCCTCAGGGGGTGTGGCATATTTAATAAGGCCTCAGGGGGTATGGCATATTTAATAAGGCCTCAGGGGGTGTGGTATATTTAATAAGGCCTCAGGGGGTGTGGTATATTTAATAAGGCCTCAGGGGTGTGGTATATTTAATAAGGCCTCAGGGGGTGGTATATTTAATAAGGCCTCAGGGGTGTGGTATATTTAATAAGGCCTCAGGGGGTGTGGTATATTTAATAAGGCCTCAGGGGGTGTGGCCTCAGGGGGTGTGGTATATTTAATAAGGCCTCAGGGGGTGTGGTATATTTAATAAGGCCTCAGGGGGTGTGGTATATTTAATAAGGCCTCAGGGGGTGTGGCCTATATTTTTAATAAGGCCTCAGGGGTGTGGCATATTTATTTGTGGTAATTTTAAGGCCTCAGGGGGTGTGGTATATTTAATAAGGCCTCAGGGGGTGTGGTGTGGTATATTTAATAAGGCCTCAGGGGTGTGGTATATTTAATAAGGCCTCAGGGGGTGTGGTATATTTAATAAGGCCTCAGGGTATATTGTGTGTGTGGTATATTTAATAAGGCCTCAGGGGGTGTGGTATATGTAATAAGGCCTCATGGGGTGTGGCATACATAACATGGCCTCAGGGTGTGGTATATGGCCAATATATTACGGCTAAGGGCTGTTCTTTTGCACAAAGCAACACGGAATGCCTGAATACACCCCTTAGCCATGTTCTATTGGTTACCAACGTAATTTAGAAGAGTTTTTATCATACCTGTGGTGGCTTTCAGCCAATCAGCATTCAGATCTCAAGCCACCCATTTGATCATAACCCGTAACACCTATTTTCTTGGAGACTCCCTTACCACACATTTTTACAAAAATTAACATTTGGACGAACTCTCCCTCCACCTAACCCTATTCTGTTTCATCAGTGAAATCCTCAATGGAATAGCTAGGCCATTTTCTGCAACTTACAATACAATAAAGGAACATGGAAGTCCGTTCAACTGCTTCTCCTTCCCGGCCCCGTATTATCTCACAGTGAATAACGGCCTCATTCTCTTGCTACGTTCATTCCCATAACCTGAGTTTGACAAAAGCTGCATCCCTTCTTGCCGTGACTGGATGGGGAGGAATCCTTCTCCCGTTGCCCCCTTCCTGTTTTTATGCAATTTTGCCAGGTCTGTCAGGTATTGTTCAGACACGATGTTAAAATCCATCAGACACCGGGCCCACCGTACCGTCGCTTTGGTTTCACAGTCGCCCAGGTTACCGAGGTGGATACTTTATGGACCAAAGCAACTCTTACACAAATAAACACCTGGAGGTAACTTGAGGAAATGAGGCATACAAAGTATATTGAAAGCAGGTGCTTCCACCACACAGGTGTGGTTCCTGAGCTATCTAAGGAAGTAACATCCCATCATGCTTCGGCTCATGTATTAAGGCTCATGTATTAAGGCTCATGTATTAAGGCTCATGTATTAAGGCTCATGTATTAAGGCTCATGTATTAAGGCTCATGTATTAAGGCTCATGTATTAAGGCTCATGTATTAAGGCTCATGTATTAAGGCTCATCTATTAAGGCTCATGTATTAAGGCTCATGTATTAAGGCTCATGTATTAAGGCTCATGTATTAAGGCTCATGTATTAAGGCTCATGTATTAAGGCTCATGTATTAAGGCTCATGTATTAAGGCTCATGTATTCATATATTGCTGGCAAGGCCATTATTTGGGCAACTATGTCTATTCCCCGATACGATGACAATTACCCCATCCACACGGGACTAGTGTTCACAGAATTGTTTGGTATACATGAAAGTTATGTTTTTTTTGTTTTTTTTAGCTAGGCATGTCAGTTATGAACAAATTCTTATTTATGATGACAGCCTACCCTGGCCTAAATTCATACCCGGACGGCGCTGGGCCAATTGTACACCGATCTATGAAACTCCCAATCACGGCCCGTTGTGATACAGCCTAGAATCGAAGCAGGGTTTGTTCTGACGCCTCAAACACTGAGATGAGGTGCCTTAGATCGCTACGTTATTCGGGAGCCATCGATTTAAACCATATGCCATGGTAGTCTCAGTCACCAGATCTCAGCTCAATGAAACACTTATGTAGATTCTGGAGCCGAGACAATGTTTCCCACCACCATCGGCAAAACACCAAACGTTGGAAGTTGGAAGCTCCAATAGAGTTCCAGACACTTGTAGAATCTATGCCAAGATGCATTGAAGCTGTTCTGGCTCGTGGTGGCAGTTAAATGTACATGTACATTGGCATATCTTGTACACACTCTAAAATACAGAAAAGACACACAGAACCAGTCAAAAGTTTGGACATACCTCCTCATTCGAGGGTTTTTCTAAAATGTTACTATTTTCTACTTTTTTTTAGTAGAATAACTATTACTAATAACTACTATAACTATGAAATAACACATACGGAATCATGTAATAATATAATAATAATATATGCCATTTAGCAGACGCTTTTATCCAAAGCGACTTACAGTCATGTGTGCATACATTCTACGTATGGGTGGTCCCGGGGATCGAACCCACTACCCTGGCGTTACAAGCGCCATGCTCTACCAACTGAGCTACAGAAGGACCAATTGTAGTAACCAAAAAAAGTGTTAGACAAATCAAAATATATTTTTATCTGAGATTCTTCTAAGTAGCCAAGCTTTGACTTCATGAGAGCTTTGTACATACTTGGCATTCTCTCAACTAGGTTCATGAGGTAATCACCTGGAATGCACTTCAATTAACAGGTGTGCCTTGTTAAAAGTACATTTATGGAATTTATTTCCTTCTTAAGAGTCAATCAGTTGTGTTGTGACAATATAGGGGTGGTATATGGAAGATTGGCCTATTTGGTGAAATACAAAAGTCCATATTATGGCAAGAACAGCTCAAATAAGCAAAGAGAAATGACAGTCCATCATTACATTAAGACATGAAGGTCAGTCAATGCGGAAAATGTCAAGAACTTTGAACGTTTATTCAAGTGCAGTCGCAAAAAACATCAAGCACTGTGAAACTGGCTCTCATGAGGACCGCCACAGGAAAGGAAGACCCAGAGTTACCTCTGCTGCAGAGGATAAGTTCATTAGAGTTACCAGCCTCAGAAATTACAGCCTAAATAAATGCTTTACAGACTTCAAGTAACAGACGGCAAACGGCATCCCTAGCCGTGTCCTCTGAGCATGTGCAGACTAGCTGGCTGGTGTCTTTACAGACATACTCAATCAATCCTTATCCCAGTCTGCTGTCCCCACATGCTTCAAGATGGCCACCATTGTTCCTGTTCCGAGTAAAGCTAAGGTAACTGAACTAAATAACTCTCGCCCCTTAGCACTCACTTCTGTCATCGTGAAGTGCTTTGAGAGACTAGTGAAATATCACCTCCACCCTACCTGATACCCTAAACCCACTTCAATTTTCTTGCCTCCCCAATAGGTCCACAGACAATGCAATCGCCCTCACACTGCACACTGCCCTATCCCATCTGGACAAGGGGAATACCTATGCAAGAATGCTGTTCATTGACTACAGCTCAGCATTCAACACTGTATTACCCTCCAAACTCATCATTAAGCTTGAGACCCTGGGTCTTGACCCCGCCCTGTGCAACTGGGTACTGGACTTTCTGATGGGTCACCCCCAGGTGGTGAAGGTAGGAAACAACATCTCTACTCTGCTGATCCTCAACACAGGGGTCCCACAGGGGTGCGTGCTCAGCCCCCTCCTGTACTTCCTGTTCACCCACGACTGCGTGGCCATGCACGCCTCCAACTCAATCATCAAATGGCATATATTATCAAGTTTGCAGACAACAGTGATAGGCTTGATTACCAACAATGACGAGACAGCCTAAAGGGAGGAGGTGAGGGCCCTCGGAGTGTGGTGTCAGGAAAATTACCTCGCACTTGATGTCAGGAAAACAAAAGAGAAGATCATGGACTTCAGGAAACAGCAGAGGAGAAGTTGGAAGTTCATCGGTGTACATTTCTCCGACAAACTGAAATGGTCCACACACACAGACAGTGTGGTGAAGAAGGCGCAACAGCACCTCTTCAACCCTCACTAACTTTTACAGGTGCACAATTGAGAGCATTCTGTCGGACAGTATCACAGCCTGGTACGGCAACAGCACCACCCACAACCGTAAGGCTCTCCAGAGGCTGGTGTGGTCTGCACAATGCATCACCGGGGGAAAACCACCTGCCCTCTAGGACACCTATAACAGCCGATGTCACAGGAAGGCAAAAAATATCAAGAACAACAACCACAAGAGCCACTGCCTGTTCACCCCACTTCCATCCAGAAGGCGAGGTCAGTATAAGTGCATCAAAGCTGGGACAGAGAGAGATTGAAAAACAGCTTCTCTCTCAAGGCCGTCATAAACAGCTACCACTAGCACAGAGAGGCTGCTGCCCTACACACAGACTTGATATCATTGGCCAATTTAATAAATGCAACACTAATGCAACTTTAATAATTGTTTACATATTTCGCATGACTCATCTCATATGTATATGTTTACTGTATCCTTCACTATTCTGTACTATTGTCACGTTCTGACCATAGTTCTGTTATTTTATTCTTTGTTCTAGTATGGTCAGGGCGTGAGTTGGGGTGGGCAGTCTATGTTTGTTTTTATATGTAGGTTTTTGTGTTCGGGCCTAGTATGGTTCTCAATCAGAGGCAGGTGTCGTTAGTTGTCTCTGATTGAGAATCATACTTAGGTAGCCTGGGTTTCACTTTTGAGTTGTGGGTGTTTGTTTCCATGTGTGTGTTTGGGCCACACGGTACCGTTTCGGTTTTGTAAATTCATGTTGTAATTTATTGTTTAGTTTGAATTAAAATCATCATGAACACTTACCACGCTGCGCTTGGTCCGATCCTTACTGCTCCTCAGACAAATTGCTGCAAAGAAACCATTACTAAAGGACACCAATAATAAGAAGAGACTTGCTTGGGCCAAGAAACACGAGCAATGGACATTAGACCGTTGGAAATCTGTCTTTTGAGATTTTTTGGTTCCAACTGCCGTGTCTCTGTGAGACGCAGAGTAGGTGAACAGATGATCTCTGCATGTGTGGTTCCCAACGTGAAGCACGGAAGAGGAGGTGTGAAGCATGCTGGTGACACTGTCAGTGATTTATTTAGAATTCAAAGCACACTTAACCAACATGTCTACCACAGCATTCTGCAGCGATATGCCATCCCATCTGGTTTGGGCTTAGTGGGACTATCATCTGTTTTTCAACAGGACAATGATCCAACACACCTCCAGGCTGTGTAAGGGCTATTTGACCAATAAGGAGAGTGATGGAATGATGCTTCAGATGACCTGGCCTCCACAATCACCGACCTCAACCCAATTGAGATGTTTTGGGATGAGTTGGACCGCAGAGTGAAGGAAAAGTAGACAACAAGTGCTCAGGGACACACCTACTCATTCAAGGGTTTTTCCTTTCATTTAATCTTTTAATATTTTCTTCATTGTAGAATAATAGTGAAGACATCAAATCTATGAATTAACACATATGTGTTTAACACATACTATAATAATAATAATAATAATATAACATACTAAAATGTTACATCCAAATAAATGGTGTATTATTCAAAGTAGAAATCCTTTACCTCGATGATAGCTTTTCAAACTCTTGGCATTCTCTCAACCAGCTGCACCTGGAACACTTTTGCAACAGAGTTCCCACATAAACTTTTCAACTTGCAATTATGTTGACTCTAGCCAGATAAACAATGCTCCCAATTTAAGACCAGCTTAGACCCTTTGCATCTTTCAGATATAATTAGTTGTGCAGTATTAACTCACTCTCTGAGGATTAAAATGTATTGATTTTTGTCACAAGCACACTTTCACACATACTGTTTGTTTTTGCATTTAAAAGTGTCTTACCTTTTTTATTACCTTTTCAAATGATAGAAGCTTTTCAAATAAAGGAGTACAATTCCATGTGTTAATAATTATTGCCTAGACAAAGAAAAAGCTGCACTTACAAAGTCTTTAGAGGACAACTGGGAGGTATTTTTATTTATTTTATTTACCTTGACTGTCTATTTTCTGGAGATTTTGAGCTTTAAAGCTGTAAAACACCTTGCAGTAACCAGCCATTAAGAAAATGGAACCGTTTGTTAGTGAGCAATGGTGAGAAAATTACTTTAATGGTTTGATGGCTTTGAGAATCCATTTATGAGTAGTAGTGCAGTATTACATGCCATGACCCCTCACTTCCATTCCAGAAACTTCCAAATGACATTTAAAAGAAAAAAAACATTTTAATGATTACATTGTTCCTTAAAATGTTTCACTTTCTTATTTGGGGATTCTGCAAATAATTCTAGACCTTGGGAAAGGATTTGACAGTTTCAAGAAGATGAGAAAATTTCAAGTTGTGTTTGCAGTTGTTTTCCGTCAGTTCAAGCACCAAAATAATCAACTACTGGATTGAGTGATTGTGTATCTGCCTCAGCAGCTGACCAGCCATTGAAAATCCTTAATTTCCACTGGGCTGCATTACTGAAGATTGGCCATTGACTGTACCGGCCATGTAACACTTCATCAAGCAGGTCAATGCAGCTGTAGGGGAATTCTCCATTTGATGTCAAGTATCTGAGGACGTTTCCTACATTACATGGCATTATTAAATTCACTGCAAGAGAAGGAGGAGGAATCAAAGGAGGAGGGAAAAGTAATTGAAGGGTGATTATGGTCCCTCGGGGGGTTACAGTCTATTAATATGTCACTTCCAATAAAGACAGTCGCTATTCAGATTCAAGTTGTCATGGAAACCTCATTCACTCCCGGGATGGAAGCAAAGGTTAGAGCCGCTGCTGCTATCGCCGCCACTCCTATGCAAAGACAGATTTGAAACCCGGGCATGAATCAATGTGTTTCTTCCCCTCTGTAGGGAGAGAGAAAAAAAAACTTATATGGAAATTCCATCACTTTTCAACCTCATATTCATTATCCCCAGCACAATACCAGTGTCTACAGATGTGATTTGATTTGATTTGATTTGAAAACGGCACAATTCTAGGATTTGTAGAAAAAAAACAAAGATAAAAAGTTCTACCCGATAACAGATTTTATAAACAGTGGTTTTCAAACACTGAGATTCACGGGGACGTGCGGAGCAAGAAAAGCCAGAAGAGGATTGGCCACCCCTCATAGTCCTCTCTAGATTTCTTTCTAGGTTCGTACCTTTCTAGGTAGTTTTTCCTAGCCACCGTGCTTCTACACCTGCATTGCTTGCTGTTTGGGGGTTTAGGCTGGGTTTCTGTACAGCACTTTGATATATCAGCTGATGTAAGAAGGGCTTTATAAATACATTTGATTTGATTTGAAGAAAATACTCTCCCTCTGGTTAGAAAGTCACGGCATGTTTTGAAAATTCACCTTTTAATCCTACCATATTTAGACACTGGTTTATGAATGTGATGTTGAAAAGTGGCTTAAATGCCATTTAATATATATTTATGGAGATCGATGTTCACTGCCTCCTCTCCAAAAATACATTTGACAGTGTCTCTCGACTGCTGTTTCCATCACCCACGTGGATTTGTTTCTCCCGCTCTCTCTTTCATTAGATTTAGGTAGTCTGTTTTTATTTGTTGTAATTGATTACAATACATCAGGTGTAAAGTATTATACAGTACACCAATCAAACGTTTGAACACACATACTCATTCAAGTGTTTTTCTTTATTTTCACTATTTTCTACATTGTAAAAAAAAAAATATATATATAAATATTTCACCTTTATTTAACCAGATAGGCTAGTTGAGAACACCTTTATTTAACCAGGTAGGCCAGTTGAGAACACCTTTATTTAACCAGGTAGGCTAGTTGAGAACACCTTTATTTAACCAGGTAGGCTAGTTGAGAACACCTTTATTTAACCAGGTAGGCTAGTTGAGATCACCTTTATTTAACCAGGTAGGCCAGTTGAGAACACCTTTATTTAACCAGGTAGGCCAGTTGAGAACACCTTTATTTAACCAGGTAGGCTAGTTGAGAACACCTTTATTTAACCAGGTAGGCCAGTTGAGAACACCTTTATTTAACCAGGTAGGCTAGTTGAGAACACCTTTATTTAACCAGGTAGGCTAGTTGAGAACACCTTTATTTAACCAGGTAGGCCAGTTGAGAACACCTTTATTTAACCAGGTAGGCCAGTTGAGAACACCTTTATTTAACCATTTAACCAGGTAGGCTAGTTGAGAACACCTTTATTTAACCAGGTAGGCCAGTTGAGAACACCTTTATTTAACCAGGTAGGCTAGTTGAGAACACCTTTATTTAACCAGGTAGGCTAGTTGAGAACACCTTTATTTAACCAGGTAGACCAGTTGAGAACACCTTTATTTAACCAGGTAGGCCAGTTGAGAACACCTTTATTTAACCAGGTAGGCCAGTTGAGAACACCTTTATTTAACCAGGTAGGCTAGTTGAGAACACCTTTATTTAACCAGGTAGGCCAGTTGAGAACACCTTTATTTAACCAGGTAGGCCAGTTGAGAACACCTTTATTTAAACAGGTAGGCCAGTTGAGAACACCTTTATTTAAACAGGTAGGCCAGTTGAGAACACCTTTATTTAACCAGGTAGGCCAGTTGAGAACACCTTTATTTAAACAGGTAGGCCAGTTGAGAACACCTTTATTTAACCAGGTAGGCCAGTTGAGAACACCTTTATTTAACCAGGTAGGCCAGTTGAGAACACCTTTATTTAACCAGGTAGGCCAGTTGAGAACACCTTTATTTAACCAGGTGGCCAGTTGAGAACACCTTTATTTAACCAGGTAGGCTAGTTGAGAACAAGTTCTCATTTACAACTGCGACTTGGCCAAGATAAAGCAAAGAAGTGCAGGAAAAACAACAACACAGTTACACATGACCAAACGTACAGTCAATAACACAATAGAAAATAAATATATAAAAATCTATGTACAGTGCAAATGTAGAAGAGTATGGAGGCAATAAACAGGCCACAGAGGCAAAATTCTTAAAATTTAGCATTAATACTGGAGTGATAGATGTGCAGAAGATTTTTTATTTATTTTATTTCACCTTTATTTAACCAGGTAGGCAAGTTGAGAACAAGTTCTCATTTACAATTGTGACCTGGCTAAGATAAAGCAAAGCAGTTCGACAGATACAACGACACAGAGTTACACATGGAGTAAAACAAACACACAGTCAATAAAATAAAATGTGAGCAAATGAGGTGAGAAGGGAGGTAAAGGCAAAAAAGGCCATGGTGGCAAAGTAAATACAATATAGCAAGTAAAACACTGGAATGGTAGTTTTGCAATGGAAGAATGTGCAAAGTAGAAATAAAAATAATGGGGTGCAAAGGAGCAAAATAAATGAATAAATTAAATACAGTTGGGAAAGAGGTAGATGTTTGGGCTAAATTATGGGTGGGCTATGTACAGGTGCAGTAATCTGTAAGATGCTCTGACAGTTGGTGCTTAAAGCTAGTGAGGGAGATAAGTGTTTCCAGTTTCAGAGATTTTTGTAGTTTGTTCTAGTCATTGGCAGCAGAGAACTGGAAGGAGAAGCGGCCAAAGAAAGAATTGGTTTTGGGGGTGACTAGAGAGATATACCTGCTGGAGCGTGTGGTACAGGTGGGAGATGCTATGGTGACCAGCGAGCTGAGATAAGGGGGACTTTACCTAGCAGGGTCTTGTAGATGACATGGAGCCAGTGGGTTTGGCGACGAGTATGAAGCGAGGCCAGCCAATGAGAGCGTACAGGTCGCAATGGTGGGTAGTATATGGGGCTTTGGTGACAAAACGGATTGCACTGTGATAGACTGCATCCAATTTGTTGAGTAGGGTATTGGAGGCTATTTTGTAAATGACATCGCCAAAGTCAAGGATTGGTAGGATGGTCAGTTTTACAAGGGTATGTTTGGCAGCATGAGTGAAGGATGCTTTGTTTGCGAAATAGGAAGCCAATTCTAGATTTAACTTTGGATTGGAGATGTTTGATATGGGTCTGGAAGGAGAGTTTACAGTCTAACCAGACACCTAAGTATTTGTAGTTGTCCACGTATTCTAAGTCAGAGCCGTCCAGAGTAGTGATGTTGGACAGGCGGGTAGGTGCAGGTAGCGATCAGTTGAAGAGCATGCATTTAGTTTTACTTGTATTTAAGAGCAATTGGAGGCCACGGAAGGAGAGTTGTATGGCATTGAAGCTTGCCTGGAGGGTTGTTAACACAGTGTCCAAAGAAGGGCCGGAAGTATACAGAATGGTGTCGTCTGCGTAGAGGTGGATCAGGGACTCACCAGCAGCAAGAGCGACCTCATTAATGTATACAGAGAAGAGAGTCGGTCCAAGAATTGAACCCTGTGGCACCCCCATAGAGACTGCCAGAGGTCCGGACAGCAGACCCTCTGATTTGACACACTGAACTCTATCAGAGAAGTAGTTGGTGAACCAGGCGAGGCAATCATTTGAGAAACCAAGGCTGTCGAGTCTGCCGATGAGGATGTGGTGGTTGACAGAGTCGAAAGCCTTGGCCAGATCAATGAATACGGCTGCACAGTAATGTTTCTTATCAATGGCGGTTAAGATATCGTTTAGGACCTTGAGCGTAGGACCAGAGAAGGTATGGTGAGATTCGAAATGGTCGGTAATCTGTTTGTTGACTTGGCTTTCGAAGACCTTAGAAAGGCATGGTAGGATAGATATAGGTCTGTAGCAGTTTGGGTCAAGAGTGTCCCCCCCTTTGAAGAGGGGGATGACCGCAGCTGCTTTCCAATCTTTGGGAATCTCAGACGACACGAAAGAGAGGTTGAACAGGCTAGTAATAGAGGTGGCAACAATTTCTGCAGATAATTTTAGAAAGAAAGGGTCCAGATTGTCTAGCCCGGCTGATTTGTAGGGGTCCAGATTTTTCAGCTCTTTCAGAACATCAGCTGAATGGATTTGGGAGAAGGAGAAATGGGGAAGGCTTGGGCGAGTTGCTGTGGGGGGTGCAGTGCTATTGACCGGGGTAGGAGTAGCCAGGTGGAAAGCATGGCCAGTCGTAGAAAAATGCTTATTGAAATTCTCAATTATGGTGGATTTATCAGTGGTGACAGTGTTTCCTATCTTCAGTGCAGTGGGCAGCTGGGAGGAGGTGTTCTTATTCTCCATGGACTTTACAGTGTCCCAGAACTTTTTGAGTTAGTGTTGCAGGAAGCAAATTTCTGCTTGAAAAAGCTAGCCTTGGCTTTTCTAACTGCCTGTGTATAACGGTTTCTAGCTTCCCTGAACAGCTGCATATCACGGGGCTGTTCGATGCTAATGCAGAACGCCATAGGATGTTTTTGTGTTGGTTAATGGCAGTCAGGTCTGGGGAGAACCAAGGGCTATATCTGTTCCTGGTTCTAAATTTATTGAATGGGGCATGTTTATTTAAGATGGTTAGGAAGGCATTTAAAAAAATATCCAGGCATCCTCTACTGACGGGATGAGATCAATATCCTTCCAGGATACCCCGGCCAGGTCGATTAGAAAGGCCTGCTCGCTGAAGTGTTTCAGGGAGCGTTTTACAGTGATGAGTGGAGGTCATTTGACCGCTGACCCATTACGGATGCAGGCAATGAGGCAGTGATCGCTGAGATCTTGGTTGAAGACAGCAGAGGTGTATTTAGAGGGGAAGTTGGTTAGGATGATATCTATGAGGGTGCCCGTGTTTAAGGCTTTGGGGGTACCTGGTGGTTCATTGATAATTTGAGTGAGATTGAGGGCATCAAGTTTAGATTGTAGGATGGCTGGGGTGTTAAGCATGTTCCAGTTTAGGTCGCCTAGCAGCACGAGCTCTGAAGATAGATGGGGGCAATCAGTTCACATATGGTGTCCAGAGCACAGCTGGGGGCAGAGGGTGGTCTATAGCAGGCTGCAACGGTGAGAGACTTGTTTTTAGAGAGGTGGATTTTTAAAAGTAGAAGTTCAAATTGTTTGGGTACAGACCTGGATAGTAGGACAGAACTCTGCAGGCTATCTTTGCAGTAGATTGCAACACCGCCCCTTTGGCAGTTCTATCTTGTCTGAAAATGTTGTAATTTGGAATTAAAATTTCAGAATTTTTGGTGGTCTTCCTAAGCCAGGATTCAGACACAGCTAGAACATCCGGGTTGGCAGAGTGTGCTAAAGCAGTGAGTAGAACAAACTTACGGAGGAGGCTTCTAATGTTAACATGCATGAAACCAAGGCTAGAACAAAATAGGAGTGGAGCTAGGCACTGCAGGGCCTGGATTCACCTCTAATAGTTAAAAAGCATGAATTGGTCATGGAAAGACGTTCTAGGCTATAAAATAGTATCAAGGTATTTTTTAATAATTTTTTTAGTTTATTTAACCAGAAGTCAGTTAAGAACAAATTTTCAATGAGGGGAAACTGCCTGTTCAGGGCAGAACGACAGATTTGTACCTTGTCAGCTCGGGGTTTGAACTCGCAACCTTCTGGTTACTAGCTCTAACCACTAGGCCAGCCCCATGTACAGTCAATGGTAGGATGTGAATACAGTGGACAGTCAATCACTCCACTGTGAATACAGTCCTGAGCTCCGTCAATCACTCCTGGGCTGCAGTCACCTATCCGGACCCGTTTTACCGCCTACGCGGAGCCCCACCGGGCCTTCACAACTGGACTGCCGACGTTATCTACCCGAAGGAGATCCGGCTGGCTCCTCCGTCGACGAGAGCAGACAGACACACGGACAGCAGCCAGCCAGCTGTGAGATCCGGGAATGAATGTCCACATAGAGCAGCCGAAATCCAAGGACATGGAGAGAAAAATTGGTCCGGTATGTTCCGTTCCGAGCCGCGCCGTACAAAAACTGGCAATAGATTTTCGAGCTAAAGGATAGCTGATGACCACAAACCGTGGTTAGCTGAATACTAACGATTTGCCAGTAATGAAGCTAACTAGCTTCTGAACTAGCTTCTGATTAGCTTCTAGCTAGCTCCTGGCTAGCTTCTGGTTAGTTTCTGGCTAGCTTCTTGGAGCTTCTGGCTAGCTTCTGGCTAGCTTCTTGGAGGATTGCAGATTTGAGGTAAATAATACTTATTTATAAATATAAATTGGTGAGGCAGGTTGCAGGAGAGTGTTTTGAAGATGAGTTGATGGAAAATAAAAATAAAATGTTTGTGAAAAAAAGTTGTAAATATATATATATACAGGACACGACAAGACGAGGACAAAATATTTCTGAACTGCTATGCCAACTCGGGAAGAAAGTTAAAGTTTCAAGAGAGGTAAAACACAGATCCGTAATGGCGAAGGTATCTGCACTAAACTATCTATGTTGAGACCTAACCGTTAACTTGGCCAATATACATTAGCCGATCTAACAGATGTGGAAGTAGAGATACTGGGGTGCAAAAGAGCAAGCGGGTAAGTAATAATATGGGGATGGGGTAGTTGGGTGTGGCTATTTACAGATTTGCTGTGTACAGGTACAGTGATCAGTAAACTGCTCTGACAGCTAATGCGTAAAGTTAGAGAGGGAGATATAAGACTCCAGCTTCAGTGATTTTTGCAATTTGTTCCAGTCATTGGCTGCAGAAAACTTGAAGGAAAGGTGGCCAAGGCAGGAGTTGGCTATGGAGATGATCAGTGAAATATACCTGCTGGAGCGAGTGCTACGGGTGGGTGTTGCTATGGTGACCAGTAAACTGAGATAAGCTGAGATACTACTGATTCCAAGATGGCGTAGCAGTCAGACGTCTTTGTCCTTCGTCTTGTTGTGTCCCATGTAAATACATTTTTATATATTCTTCTTCGCATTTTTATATTTTTCTAAACTTCAACTTTTAAATACTCTCCTGCAACCCACCTCACCCATTGTGGTTTGGGTCTGTTTTTTCTGAAGTATATTTATTAACCTCGCTAGCCAGCTCACTAGCTACTAGCTAGTAGTCAGCTAACCACTGCTAGCGGTCATCAGCTAACCTTTAGCTCGGAAAGCTCTCGCAAGTTTGTACAACGCGATTCAAACCAGGGCATACCGGACCTATTTTCTCTCCATATCCCCCTACTCCCCCGATTCCTATCGCAAGCTCTGAACCTTTTCACCTGTATCATTGCAGCAATCCGAGTGACTACTCCTGGCTAACATCTCTGTCCTGAAGCAAGCACCAATTAGCATGGAGCTAGTCCATGCTAGGCCCATCTCCCGGCTAGCTGAAGAGGCCCATCAGCCACTCCTGGGCTATAATACCCGGACCGCTTCTACTGCCGGTACGGGTCACGGAACCCCGGTGATCCTTCATGACTGGACTACCGAAGTAATCTGCTCGAGGGGGTACTCAACTGGCTCCTACGTCACAATGTCCCCTGAATGCCCATCTGCTAGCCTGCTAGCCATGGCCCGCTAGCTGTCCAGAGCATATTGGACTGTTAACTGAATAGATCCATCGGCCAATTTCCTGGGCCACTATACCTACTAATCCATCACTACTGGTCTATTGACGTCACAGCAAGAGAAGGCTGAAACAGACTTTCCCCCCATTGCGACGTCCCTCTAAGGTCCTTCTGCTAGCTTGCTAGCCCCGGCCTGCTTGCGGTCTGAATCGTCGTGTCTCCAGCCAGCCCAACCACTCACTGGACCCCTATGATCACTCGGCTATGCATGCCTCTCCCTAATATCAATATGCCTTGTCCAATACTGTCTCCCTAATATCAATATACCACATATGCGTTGACATCACCTGGTTTAAACGTCGGTAGAGACAATATCTCTCTCATCATTACTCAAAGCCTAGGTTTACCTCCAATGTTTTCACATCCTACCATACCATTGTCTGTACATTATGCCTTGAATCTATTATATCACGCCCAGAAACCTGCTCTTTTTACTGTCTCTTCCCGAACGTAGTTCCCATAGCCTTTAGAAACCTGCCCCTGCAATTAGTGTTTCCTATCCTCAGTGCATTGTGCAGCTGGGAGGAGGTGCTCTTATTCTCCATTAACTTTACAGTTTCCCAAAACCTTTTGGAATTAGTGCTACAGGATGCAAATTTCTCTTTGAAAAAGTGAGCTTTAGCATTCCTAACAGACTGAGCATATTGGTTCCTAACATCCCTGAAAAGTTGCATATCACAGGGGCTATTCGATGCTAATGCAGAACACAACAGAAGCTGACATTAGCTGACAGACTGATAGAAGCTGACAGACTGATAGAAGCTGACATTAGCTGACAGACTGACAGAAAGCTGACAGACTGATAGTAGCTGACATAGAGACTGGGATTCATATCATAACTCCAGGGCAATCACCTGTGCTAGATTATTTCACCTGGAGAGTTGAGAGGTTTATCTTTTATTGAGAAAACGTATTCTCCTCATGGCCTATGTTATTTAATATCATTACATCCTATTGTGACACCAGCATTTTCTAGACACACAATACACCTGAAGAGGCCCATGCACATTGAGCCATTCAACCCAAGCATTTGTATTAACCTCTGAAAAGCTGCCTTTTGTAGAGGGTAGACAACTATAGAAAACCATCTGTTCACACTCACCGGCTCTTAGAAGGACATTCTGGTTCTCCAGTACATTTCTGGCAGAAAAGACTACTCTATCGTCATAGGCAAACTCCAGCAGACGACTAAACAGGTAGTGTTCTTGATCGTTGCCTTCTCATTTTGTTATTGTGTGTGTGGTGTGGGGGCTTACCACTGTGTTATTCCCATGCCCATGCTCTCTATGTAAGGGTGGATTGCTATATGAGTATGCTATTTTCCATAAAAACACATTGTTTCCATTGCCAAATATAAAGATTACCTCATTTTCAATATTTAGCAAATAAACCTCTGATTCCTGCCCTGGAGTATCAGTGTGGACTGTGTTACTCAGTGTGCCAGTGCGGTGTGTGAATTATTGTTTGCGTGTGGGTGGATGTGAAGTATGTTATCAGGCCCAGCTTTGAGAGTGAGATCACTTCCTGTCTCTCTCTGCCCCAAGCCCATCCAGATAAGAGCACTCAATCTCGGCCCTCTGGGAATTTTCCGTCAGGAAGTAGCACAATGGCCTACTCCATTAGCTTGACATTACAAGCCACACCTGTCCTTGCCATGAAGCAGTCCAAAACAAGCAGCATATAGCATTTCCTATTGAAGTCCATATTAACCCTGAGAAGTGCATTGTGTATTCACAAAGGGGCTATTTAGCGAATAACTACCTGTTGACTTCTGACTAGAAAAAATGAATCATAGGTCTACTGTTTGTTGTCCACCTGTGTATTGACGTGGTGCTGGGTAGCCTGTCTGCTGTAGTCGTAACAACGCTGGGTAGCCTGTCTGCTGTTGGCTTAGCTTGTTTATTCAACATGTTGAGGAATTTACATTGTGATGACAGGCAGTAATGGTTTTACACATATGTTTCTGACTGTACCTGTGTTTCTGTACAGTGGCTTTCGAAACTATTCCCCCTCCTCCAGCATTTTTCCTATTTTGTTGCCTTACAACCTGGAATTAAAATGGCATTTTGGGGTGTTTGTATCGTTTAACTTACACTACCACTACCATATTTTTTTATTGTGGCACAAACAGGAAATAAGACAAAGATAATGAGAACTTGAGAACCCCCCTCCAGAGTCAATACTTTGTGGAGCCACCTTTTGCAGAAATTACAGCTGCAAGTCTCTTGGGGAATGTCTCTATAAGCTTGGCACATATAGCCACTGGAATGTTTGCCCAATATTCAAGGCAAAACTGCTAGAAAATGCTGGTGTAACAATAGGATGTAATGATATTACATAACATAGGCCATGAGGAGAATATGTTTTCTCAATAAAAGATAAACCTCTCAACTCTCCAGGTGAAATAATCTAGCACAGGTGATAGCCCTGGAGTAATGATATCAAATCTAATCAAATTTATTTATATAGCCCTTCGTACATCAGCTGATATCTCAAAGTGCTGTACAGAAACCCAGCCTAAAACCCCAAACAGCAAGCAATGCAGGTGTAGAAGCACGGTGGCTAGGAAAAACTCCCTAGAAAGGCCAAAACCTAGGAAGAAACCTAGAGAGGAACCAGGCTATGTGGGGTGGCCAGTCCTCTTCTGGCTGTGCCGGGTGAAGATTATAACAGAACATGGCCAAGATGTTCAAATGTTCATAAATGACCAGCATGGTCGAATAATAGTAAGGCAGAACAGTTGAAACTGGAGAAGCAGCATGACCAGGTGGACTGGGGACAGCAAGGAGTCATCATGTCAGGTAGTCCTGGGGCATGGTCCTAGGGCTCAGGTCAGTTGAAACTGGAGCAGCAGCATGGCCAAGATCATGGCTGACTGGCGGATCTAGCTGCTCTATGCAGACTTGCAGCTCCTTGCAGACTGACAGCTCCTTGCAGACTGACAGCTCCTTGTAGACTGGCAGCTCTTTGCAGACTGACAGCTCTGGCTGCTTCTTGCAGACTGACAGCTCTGGCTGCTTCATACAGACTGACATCTCTGGCTGCTTCATACAGACTGACAGCTCTGACTGCTCCATGCAGGCTGACAGCTCTGACTGCTTCATACAGACTGACCGCTCTGGCTGCTATATGCAGACTGACAGCTCTGACAGCTCCATGCAGGCTGACAGTACCCTGCAGACTGGCAGCTCCTTGCAGACTGACAGCTCCTTGCAGACTGACAGCTCCTTGCAGACTGGCAGCTCTTTGCAGACTGACAGCTCTGGCTGCTTCATGCAGACTGACAGCTCTGGCTGCTTCATGCAGACTGACAGCTCTGGCTGCTTCATGCAGACTGACAGCTCAGGCTGCTCCGAACAGGCAGGAGGCTCCGGCAGCGCTGTAGAGGAGGAAGGCTCTGATAGCGCTGAACAGGCGGGAGACTCCGACAGCACAGGAGAGGCGAGGCGCACTGTCGGCCTGGTGCGTGGTGCTGGAACTGGTGCTACAGGATCGAGGACACGCACAGGAAGCCTGGTGCGGGGAGCTGCTACCGGAGGACTGGTGTGTGAAGGTGGCACAGGATGGACTGGACCGTGAAGGTGTACTGGAGAGCCTGAGAGCAGGACTGGCACAGGACTTGCAAGGCTAGGTAGGTACACAGGAGGCCTGGTGCGTGAGGCTGGCACATTTTTCACCAGCCGACTAACACGCACCTCAGGACGAGTATGGAGCGCTGACCCAGGTGCCATTAAATCCCCAACACGCTCCGTCGGACGAATATCGTACCTATAGCACCATACTAGCAACTCCCTCATTACTCTCTCCTCCACTTTCCCCATTAACTCCTTCACAGTCTCTGCTTCGCTCACCTCTAACACCGGCTCTGGTTCTGGTCTCCTCCTTAGCTCCTCACGATAAACAAGGAGAGTTGGCTCTGGATAGACCGGACCGTGCAGGCGCACTGGAGCTCTTGAGCACCGAGCCTGCCCAACCTTACCTGGCTCGATGCCCACTCTAGCCCGGCCAATACGAAGGGCTGGTATGAACCGCACCGGGCTATGCACCCGCACTGGAAACACAGTGCGCTCCATAGCATAACACGGTGCCTGCCCGGTCTCTCTAGCCCCCCGGTAAGCACAGGGAGTTTGCGCAGGTCTCCTACCTGGCATAGCCATACTCCCTGTAAGCCCCTCCCCAATAATTTTTTTTGGCTGCTTTTCGGGATTCCATCCGCGTCGCCGTGCTGCCTCCTCATACCAGCGCCTCTCCGCTTTTCCCGCCTCTAGTTCCTCCTTGGGGTGGCGATATTCACCAGGCTGAGCCCAGGGTCCTTTTCCGTCCAGTTCTTCCTCCCATGTCCAATTCTCCAAGTGCTGCAGCCTCTCCCACTGCAGCTGCTCCTCACGATTAACAGGGAGAGTTGGCTCAGGTCTGACTCCTGACTCAGCCACTCTCCCTCTGAGCCCTCCCCCAATAAATATTTGGGGGTGACTTTCGGGTTTCGCTCTGCGCCGCCGTGTCTTTCTCTTCGACTCCATTCTCCTATAGCCCTCTTCGCACTGCTCCAGCGAATCCCAGGCGGACTCCGGCACTCTCTCTGGGTCGACCGCCCACCTGTCTATTTCTTCCCACATAGTATACTCCATACTTCTGCTGTCCATAACGTCCTCCCTTCGCTGCTCATGTTGTCGCTGCCTGTTAACACGCTGCTCGGTCCATGTGTGGTGGGTGATTCTGTAACGGCGTTCTTCGTTTGTCGATACAGTCGGCCCGAAATGCAGCGTGGTGGTTACTCATGTCTTTAATGAAGAAAAAACGTAACGATACATGAAATAACTAATAAATACAAAAACAACAAACGGAACGTGAAACCTATTACAGCCTATCTGGTCACTACACAGAGACAGGAACATTTCCCCCACGAAATACACAGTGAAACCCCGGCTACCTGAATACGGTTCCCAATCAGAGACAACGAGAATCACCTGACTCTGATTGAGAACCGCCTCAGGCAGCCAAACCTATGCTACACCCCTACTCAGCCGCAATCCCAATGACTACAAAAACCCCAATACGAAATACAACAAAAACCCATGTCACACCCTGGCCTGAACAAATAATTAAAGAAAACACAAAATACTAAGACCAAGGCGTGACAATCATGTTATCATGTTTGCAGGAGACCCCAGACTGTTTAATGTTATCATGTTAGCAGGAGACCTCAGACTGTTTAATGTTATCGTGTTAGCAGGTTAGCAGGAGACCCCAGACTGTTTAATGTTATCATGTTAGCAGGAGACCCCAGACTGTTTAATGTTATCATGTTAGCAGGAGACCCCAGACTGTTTAATGTTATCATGTTAGCAGGAGACCTCAGACTGTTTAATGTTATCATGTTAGCAGGAGACCCCAGGCTGTTTAATGTTATCATGTTATCATGTTAGCAGGAGACCCCAGGCTGTTTAATGTTATCATGTTATCATGTTAGCAGGAGACCCCAGACTGTTTAATGTTATCATGTTAGCAGGAGACCCCAGACTGTTTAATGTTATCATGTTAGCAGGAGACCCCAGGCTGTTTAATGTTATCATGTTAGCAGGAGACCCCAGACTGTTTAATGTTATCATGTTAGCAGGAGACCCCAGACTGTTTAATGTTATCATGTTAGCAGGAGACCCCAGGCTGTTTAATGTTATCATGTTATCATGTTATCAGGAGACCCCAGGCTGTTTAATGTTATCATGTTAGCAGGAGACCCCAGACTGTTTAATGTTATCATGTTAGCAGGAGACCCCAGACTGTTTAATGTTATCATGTTAGCAGGAGACCCCAGACTGTTTAATGTTATCATGTTAGCAGGAGACCCCAGACTGTTTAATGTTATCATGTTAGCAGGAGACCCCAGGCTGTTTAATGTTATCATGTTAGCAGGAGACCCCAGACTGTTTAATGTTATCATGTTAGCAGGAGACCCCAGGCTGTTTAATGTTATCATGTTAGCAGGAGACCCCAGGCTGTTTAATGTTATCATGTTAGCAGGAGACCCCAGACTGTTTAATGTTATCATGTTAGCAGGAGACCCCAGACTGTTTAATGTTATCATGTTATCATGTTAGCAGGAGACCCCAGACTGTTTAATGTTATCATGTTAGCAGGAGACCCCAGCCGGTTTAATGTTATCATGTTAGCAGGAGACCCCAGACTGTTTAATGTTATCATGTTAGCAGGAGACCCCAGACTGTTTAATGTTATCATGTTAGCAGGAGACCCCAGACTGTTTAATGTTATCATGTTAGCAGGAGACCCCAGACTGTTTAATGTTATCATGTTATCATGTTAGCAGGAGACCCCAGGCTGTTTAATGTTATCATGTTATCATGTTAGCAGGAGACCCCAGGCTGTTTAATGTTATCATGTTATCATGTTATCATGTTAGCAGGAGACCCCAGGCTGTTTAATGTTATCATGTTAGCAGGAGACCCCAGACTGTTTAATGTTATCATGTTAGCAGGAGACCCCAGACTGTTTAATGTTATCATGTTAGCAGGAGACCCCAGGCTGTTTAATGTTATCATGTTATCATGTTAGCAGGAGACCCCAGGCTGTTTAATGTTATCATGTTAGCAGGAGACCCCAGACTGTTTAATGTTATCATGTTAGCAGGAGACCCCAGACTGTTTAATGTTATCATGTTAGCAGGAGACCCCAGACTGTTTAATGTTATCATGTTAGCAGGAGACCTCAGACTGTTTAATGTTATCATGTTATCATGTTAGCAGGAGACCCCAGACTGTTTAATGTTATCATGTTAGCAGGAGACCTCAGACTGTTTAATGTTATCATGTTATCATGTTAGCAGGAGACCCCAGGCTGTTTAATGTTATCATGTTAGCAGGAGACCCCAGACTGTTTAATGCTGTCTTGTTAGCAAAGCACTTTATTCTGCATTGATTTTATACAGCTGTCAAGGACAGTGGGAGACATCAGTTGGCTTAAATTGCCAATCCAGTTGTGGTAGACTCATTTGTAATATTTGGGATTTAAAAAAAATAATAATCTAAAATCAAATCAAATCAACAAAAAAATGGTCAGTTTCGCCAAATACAACAGGTGTAAACCTTACAGTGAAATGCTTACTTACAAACCCTAACCAACAGGTGTAAACCTTACAGTGAAATGCTTACTTACAAACCCTAACCAACAGGTGTAAACCTTACAGTGAAATGCTTACTTACAAACCCTAACCAACAGGTGTAAACCTTACAGTGAAATGCTTACTTACAAACCCTAACCAACAGGTGTAAACCTTACAGTGGAATGCTTACTTACAAACCCTAACCAACAGGTGTAAACCTTACAGTGGAATGCTTACTTACAAACCCTAACCAACAGGTGTAAACCTTACAGTGAAATGCTTACTTACAAACCCTAACCAACAGGTGTAAACCTTACAGTGAAATGCTTACTTACAAACCCTAACCAACAGTGCAAATTGTACGTAAAAAAATAGGCATTAGGTGAACAATAGATAAGTAAGGAAATTAAAAACATCAGTAAAAAGAGAGTCGGGCTAATTGAGGTAGTATGTACATGAATGTATCGTTAAAGTGACTATGCATAAAGGGTAATCAGAGAGTAGCAGCAGTGAAAGAAGGGTTTGAGGGGACACATGTCCGATTAGCTATTTGATTACCTGTTCAGGAGTCTTATGGCTTGGAGGTAAAAGCTGTTGCGAAGCCTTTTGGTCCTAGACTTGTCCTAGATCTAGTAAGACATATTTAGAGGATTGATACATTATCATATTTTGAGAATGTTTTTTTTATTCGTTTGTAGCTTGGTGGGGAGTGGATGCTAGTCTTACAAGATAATGCAAGAGGAATCATGATTAATGCCTTAAATAAATCCTGTAAATATGGCCATTTCTTAATAATTAAAAATGACATTTATGCGATGTGGAGACTAATGAGGACCACGAAATTGTGGTCCTCTCTAATAATTTACAGTGATGGTCAAGAATAAAACACATCAGCCTTGTTTTGTTTGTAAACACTACAGGTCTCCTCACATTAATCAATTCTCATTTCAGCAGTAGATAAAGCTTTTCTTAGAATTTCCTGTTCGAGCAGGTAGCATGAGTCGCTGTGCTCAATAAAAACTTGTGCAAAAGGTCAAGGTGGCCTATAGGTGACAATACATCTGCTACAGTCACCGGCGCTACAGCCAGTAACATGAAAGGACAAGTCCCCAACACTCCATGTAGTCCATGACTCACAAAACATGGAGCCAATGAGACATGTGAGTACTTCTGAGAGACATTATGAGAGAGATTCTGACAGAGATTCTGAGAGACATTCTGAGAGACATTCTGAGAGAGATTCTGAGAGAGATTCTGAGAGAGATTCTGACAGAGATTCTGAGAGACACTCTGAGAGACATTCTGAGAGACATTCTGACAGAGATTCTGAGACATTCTGAGAGACATTCTGAGAGACACTCTGAGAGACATTCTGAGAGACAATCTGAGAGACATTATGAGACACATTCTGAGAGACATTCTGAGAGGAATTCTGAGAGGAATTCTGAGAGACATTCTGAGAGACATTCTGAGAGGCATTCTGAGAGACATTCTGAGAGACGTTCTGAGAGACATTCTGAGAGACATTCTGAGAGAGATTCTTAGAGACATTCTGAGAGACATTCTGAGAGGCATTCTGAGGGACATTCTGAGAGACATCCTGAGAGACATTCTGAGGGACATTCTGAGAGACATTCTGAGAGGCATTCTGAGAGACATTCTGAGAGACATTCTGAGAGACATTCTGAGAGACATTCTGAGAGGCATTCTGAGAGACATTCTGAGAGACACTCTGACAGAGATTCTGACAGACATTCTGAGAGGCATTCTGAGAGACATTCTGGGAGACACTCTGAGAGACATTCTGAGAGGCATTCTGAGAGACATTCTGAGAGAGATTCTGACAGACATTCTGAGAGACATTCTGAGAGGCATTCTGAGAGACATTCTGAGAGACACTCTGACAGAGATTCTGACAGACATTCTGAGAGGCATTCTGAGAGACATTCTGGGAGACACTCTGAGAGACATTCTGAGAGGCATTCTGAGAGACATTCTGAGAGACATTCTGAGAGGCATTCTGAGAGACATTCTGACAGAGATTCTGAGAGGCATTCTGAGAGACATTCTGGGAGACACTCTGAGAGACATTCTGAGAGACGTTCTGAGAGACATTCTGAGAGGCATTCTGAGAGACATTCTGACAGATTCTGACAGAGATTCTGAGAGACATTCTGAGAGACATTCTGAGAGACATTCTGACAGAGATTCTGACAGAGATTCTGAGAGACATTCTGGGAGACATTCTGAGAAACATTCCGAGAGACATTCTGAGAGGCATTCTGAGACAACAAATCCTCTTACACAATTGTTACGCTAGAAATCTTAGAATTTTGTTGACCTTAAATCCACAGAATCAATGTTTTTATGAGCATTAACAGAGTGACCAACTGCGTACCTACATTCTCAATACCGTTCAGAGCAGGCTGGTGGGAGGAACTATAGGAGGACAGCCTCATTTTATTTGAATGGAATTGAATAAATGTAGCTGTATCAAACATAAGGAAACCACATATTTGACTCCATTCCATTAATTCCATTCCAGCCAATAGAATGAGCTCATCATCCTATAGTTCCTCCCACCAGCCACCTCCAATACCATTCCCATTTCAATATGGGTACTATCAGGGGCGAACTGGTCCCAGGACAGTTCGGGCAAATGCCAGATTAACTGAAAAATATTTAGCCCAAATAGGCCCCAGGACAGCCCAAATAGGCCCCAGGACAGCCCAAATAGGCCCCAGGACAGCCCAAATAGGCCCCAGGACAGCTCAAATAGGCCCCAGGACAGCATTCAAATAGGCCCCAGGACAGCCCAAATAGGCCCCAGGACAGCTCAAGACATTCTGAGAGGCATAGGCCCCAGGACAGCCCAAATAGGCCCCAGGACAGCCCAAATAGGCCCCAGGAGGCATTCTGAGCTCAAATAGGCCCCAGGACAGCCCAAATAGGCCCCAGGACAGCCCAAATAGGCCCCAGGACAGCCCAAATAGGCCCCAGGACAGCCCAAATAGGCCCCAGGACAGCCCAAATAGGCCCCAGGACAGCTCAAATAGGCCCCAGGACAGCCCAAATAGGCCCCAGGACAGCTCAAATAGGCCCCAGGACAGCCCAAATAGGCCCCAGGACAGCCCAAATAGGCCCCAGGACAGCCCAAATAGGCCCCAGGACAGCCCAAATAGGCCCCAGGACAGCCCAAATAGGCCCCAGGACAGCCCAAATAGGCCCCAGGACAGCCCAAATAGGCCTGTCAAAATGTTTCATGTTTTGTTGTCGTATGTAATTAATACACATGATTTGGCTGACAGTGGGTGCCACAAGGGAAGAAATGGGCCGGTGTTTCAAAATGCCCAGGCGGATTTCTGGTCCCATTCCGTCCCTTGCTGCTATTAATCAGGTCATGTGGGCGCCCATAAGAGTGAGGAGTTATAAACCACAAGAGGACACAGAGGGAGAGCAGTTCCCAGGGAGTCTCTCACACACCCGCTCTTTATCAGAGATGCCATGATATTAGGATGACTCAGAACGGTTTGTACATAGGCATTTGTTTCTTAGAAACATTTTTTTTATTTTTTTTAGGGCTATTTAAACCCCGGGTAACTTTCAGACCTTCAACATAATCCTACATGCACTACGCTATGAACGAGAATCATCTTATTTTCTGAATATTCAGAGTAAGTTTATTATAGACGCATAGTCACTTTAATTCTACCTACATATTGTACCTCGAATAACCTATGACCCCGCACATTGACTCTGTACCAGTATCACCTGTATATAGCCTCCACATTGACTCTGTACCGTAACACCCTGTATATAGCCTCAACATTGACTCTGTACCGGTACCCCTTGTATATAGCCTCCACATTGACTCTACCGGTACCCCCTGTATATAGCCTCCACATTGACTCTGTACCGTAACACCCTGTATATAGCCTCCACATTGACTCTGTACCGTAACACCCTGTATATAGCCTCCACATTGACTCTGTACCGTAACACCCTGTATATAGCCTCCACATTGACTCTGTACCGTAACACCCTGTATATAGCCTCCACATTGACTCTGTACCGTAACACCCTGTATATAGCCTCCACATTGACTCTGTACCAGTACCCCTGTATATAGTCTCCACATTGACTCTGTACTGGTACCCCTGTATTTAGCCTCCACATTGACTCTGTACCGGTACCCCTGTATATAGCCTCCACATTGACTCTGTACTGGTACCCCCTGTATATAGCCTCCACATTGACTCTGTACCGGTACCCCTGTATATAGCCTCCACATTGACTCTGTACCGGTACCCCTGTATATAGCCTCCACATTGACTCTGTACCGGTACCCCTGTATATAGCCTCCACATTGACTCTGTACCGGTACCCCTGTATATAGCCTCCACATTGACTCTGTACCGGTACCCCCTGTATATAGCCTCCACATTGACTCTGTACCGGTACCCCCTGTATATAGCCTCCACATTGACTCTGTACCGTAACACCCTGTATATAGCCTCCACATTGACTCTGTACCGTAACACCCTGTATATAGCCTCCACATTGATTCTGTACCGTAACACCCTGTATATAGCCTCCACATTGACTCTGTACCGGTACCCCCAGTAAAGGTTAACCTGCTTTGTGATATTTCAGTGTCCTCTGAATACTTAGTCATCACATACTGTAGGTAGTAGTGTGTGTGCACTTAGTCATCCGTGTGTGTGTGTGTGTGTGTGTGTGTGTGTGTGTGTGTGTGTGTGTGTGTGTGTGTGTGTGTGTGTGTGTGTGTGTGTGTGTGTGTGTGTGTGTGTGTGCGACCTCTCCTTCTCTGAGACCAACGACATGGTGCATACATGGGTATGTGATGTAGTACGCAATGTTCCAGGACCCTATTTTGCTTGTGAGAGCTACGTTCAGAACTACTGGCTAAAAAGTATACAATAGTACCCATCAAACAAACCCTTGGGCAGTTTCAAAAACACGTTTCACTATGTGGATCCCAAAAAAGTGGCGGAGTGTTTATCCTCCACGGCACTTCTTCCGTGGTAACAGGATCTTTGTATCTTTTATTGAGATATCACAGGAAGGAGAAATACCAGAGAAAAGTCTTAGAAAGGTCAAGTGCTTTTGGAAAGGTCAAGAGCCCTTAGAGGGACAGGAAAGAAAGAGAATGTTAAATCCGCGTGCAAAAACTGCACGGCTCTGAGCGTGGAACAGACAAGGAGAGGTCACACACGCACACACACACACACGCACACGCACACACACGCACACACACACGCACACACGGATGACTAAGTACACACACACGCCTACAGTGTGTGATGACTAAGTATTCAGCGGACAGTGAAAGATCACACAGCAGGCTCTCACTGTGCACCATGTCGATGGTCTCTGTCTGCTGTGGGTGCATGGTCTGGTTTGCATCTTTGACGAATGGCATTCAAAATGAAGCTAATTGATTGAACTTAAATTGCTCGAGGGCTGGCCCACATAGGGGGAAAAATGTGGGGGATGTATGTCTTACTGCTTTCAAACTGTGGATTTCGGGGCAAAAGAAAATTGAGGTAAAAGAGTAATTCTCCTTGCAGATCATCCACGTGTGATCTACACGTAGACACATGAAGCACAAAGTGGAGGTTGGAAAAAACACAGAGAAGTCTCCAAGGTACCAGAGCTTTTCCTTTAACTGATTCCTCCCTGGAGGATTGAGAATTCACAGCAATCGATGATTCAAGTGGCTGTATTCAGAGAGAGCTCAGCATCATGTTACCCAGCATCATGTTACCCAGCATCATGTTACCCAGCATCATGTTACCCAGCATCATGTTACCCAGCATCATGTTACCCAGCATCATGTTACCCAGCATCATGTTACCCAGAATCATGTTACCCAGCATCATGTTACCCAGCATCATGTTACCCAGCATCATGTTACCCAGAATCATGTTACCCAGCATCATGTTACCCAGCATCATGTTACCCAGAATCATGTTACCCAGAATCATGTCACCCAGCATCATGTTACCCAGCATCATGTGACCCAGCATCATGTTACCCAGCATCAGGTTACCCAGCATCAGGTTACCCAGCATCAGGTTACCCAGCATCATGTTACCCAGCATCATGTTACCCAGCATCATGTTACCCAGAATCATGTTACCCAGCATCATGTGACCCAGCATCATGTTACCCAGCATCATGTTACCCAGCATCATGTTACCCAGAATCATGTTACCCAGCATCATGTTACCCAGCATCATGTTACCCAGAATCATGTTACCCAGAATCATGTCACCCAGCATCATGTTACCCAGCATCATGCCTGAACTGTCATCAACAGTAACAGCATCATGTCTGAACTGTCATCAACTGTAACAGCATCATGTCTGAACCGTCATCAACTGTAACAGCATCATGTCTGAACTGTCATCAACTGTAACAGCATCATGTCTGAACTGTCATCAACTGTAACAGCATCATGTCTGAACTGTCATCAACTGTAACAGCATCATGTCTGAACTGTCATCAACTGTAACAGCATCATGTCTGAACTGTCATCAACTGCAACAGCATCATGTCTGAACTGTCATCAACTGTAACAGCATCATGTCTGAACTGTCATCAACTGTAACAGCATCATATCTGAACCGTCTGAACCATCATCAACTGTAACAGCATCATGTCTGAACCATCATCAACTGTAACAGCATCATGTCTGAACTGTCATCAACAGGAATAATCAAACGGCAAAGTGAGGGCAGAAATATAGCCTCTTTAGAGAGGTACAACTCATAGTCTGTTTGATTAATACACTGATGCTCAATAACCCCAGGGAACATGCAGTTTTGGCATCAACTGTGTTTGCTCAATAGTGCATTCAATCATATCAATATTCATATTTGGATTAAATGGAACATAACACATCTCTGTGATATTGAGCAGACAGACTGTGGCAGTGCAGTAATCACATTGGAGTGCGGTACATAAAAAATCTGTTTCTGTCAAAATGTCGAAAAACTTTTGAATTCAGATTCCTGTCTGTTCCTCTAGGATGCTCTTGTCCCAGACCCGTGGTAGCCCCCTCCCAACTGAGATCTTCCCCCTGCCGGCCCCCTCCCCACTGAGATCTTCCCCCTGTCGACCCCCTCCCCACTGAGATCTTCCCCCAGTCGGCCCCCTCCCCACTGAGATCTTCCCCCTGTCGGCCCCCTCCCCACTGAGATCTTCCCCAGTCGGCCCTCCCCACTGAGATCTTCCCCTGTCGGCCCTCTCACGCTGAGATCTTCCCCTGTCGACCCCCTCCCCACTGAGATCTTCCCCAGTCGGCCCCCTCCCCACTGAGATCTTCCCCTGTCAACCCCCTCCCCACTGAGATCCCCCAGTCTCTCACGCTGAGATCTTCCCCTGTCGACCCCCTCC